>NC_134828.1:14595307-14729563 GCF_004210375.1 Tachypleus tridentatus
ACTTAGTTTATACTGTTACTGTGAGACTACAATTGTTTCTTTTAAAGCACTATTACTGGGAACTTAGTTTTTATACTGTTACTTTCAGCATGAGAACTACGAATTGTTTTACACTGTTACTGTAGAATTACGAATTGTTTTATACTGTTACTATAGAACTATGAATTGTTTTATACTGTTACTATAGAGACTATGAGATTGTTTTGCTACTGTTGCTATAGAACTACGTGAATTATTGTTTTATACTGTTACTATAGAACCACAGAATTGTTTTATACTGTTACTGTAGAACTACTGAATTGTTTTATACTGTTACTATAGAACTACTAGTTGTTTTATACTGTTACTGCAGAACCACAAATTGTTTTATACTGTTACTAGTAGAACTACGAATTGTTTTTTTATATTGTTACTATAGGAACTAGACGAATTGTTTTATACTGTTACTATAGTAACTAATAGAATTACTTTTATACTGTTACCATAGAACTACGATAACTTTCATGCAGTACTTTCTGTAGAACTGGTGTTTTTTTTTTAACCATTTACTATAGAACTACGAATTGTTTTATACTGTTACTGTAGAACTACAATTAATTGTTTTATACTGTTACTGTAGAACTACGTGAATTTCTATTTTATACTGTTACTGTATGAACTTAGTTTTTTATACTGTTACTATAGAACTACAATTGTTTTATACTGTTACTGTACAATTACGAATGTTTTATACTGTTACTATAGAACTGAATTGTTTTATACTGTTACTATAGAACTACAAATTGTTTTATACTGTTACTATAGAACTAGAATTGTTTTATACACTGTTACTGTAGAACTACAGGTGTTTTATACTGTTACTATAGAACTACAGAATTGTTTTATACTGTTACTGTAGAACTACGAATTGTTTTTATATGTTTACTATGGAACTACAGATTGTTTTATACTGTTACTATAGGAACTTAATTTTTTATACTGTTACTATAGAACTACGAATTGTTTTATACTGTTACTATAGAACTACGAATTGTTTTATACTGTTACTATAGAACTACGAATTGTTTTATACTGTTACTGTAGAACTACGAATTGTTTTATACTGTTACTGTAGAACTACTTAAATTGTTTTTTTATACTGTTACTTTAATAGAGACTTAATTGTTTCATACTGTTACTGTTGAACTACAATTGTTTTTATACTGTTACTCGAGAATTGAATGTTGTTTTTATACTGTTACTGTAGAACTACAGATTGTTTTATACTGTTACTATAGAACTACAATTGTTTTATACTGTTACTGTAGAACTACAATTGTTTTATACTGTTACTGTAGACTGAGACTACTGTGAATTGTTTTTTTACTGTAGAACCATGAACTTTTTTTATACTGTTAACTGAGGAACTTGTTTTATACTGTTACTGTAGAACTACAGAATTGCTTTATACTGTTTTAATACTGCACAATTGTTTTATACTGTTACTGTAGAACTACGAATTGTTTATACCGGTTACTGTTACGAATTGTTTATATATTGAACTGAGAAAATAATTAGTTTTTATAAACTGTTACTGTAGTATGACTGTCACAAATTGTTTTATATTCGTAGTTACTGTAGAACTTAGTTTTTAATACTGTTACTATATGAACTACAAATTGTTTTATACTGTTACTATTGAACTACTAATAACAGCTTTTATACTGTTACTGTAGAACTTAGTTTTTTATACTGTTACCATAGAACTACAGAATTGTTTCATACTGTTACTATAGAACTACGAATTGTTTTATACTGTTACTTAGTTTTCAGAACTACTATAAATTGTTTTATACTGTTACTATGGAACTACAATTGTTTTATACTGTTACTCGGTAGAACTTAGTTTTTTATACTGTTACTGTAGAATTACGAATTGTTTCATACTGTTACTATAGAACTATAAATTGTTTTATACTGTTACTGTAGAACTACAATTGGTTTTGCTACTGTTACTATAGAACCACTAATTGTTTTATACTGTTCTGCAGAACTACGAATTGTTTTATAGTCTGTTACTATAGAACTGATAATACTAACGTTTTATTTAAACTAAAACACTTTAATACTTCATGAATGTGGAACTACAGTGTTTCAGTATAAAATTGAACTTAGTTTCTTATAGTGGTTAATGTAGAACAATTCGTATAGTGTTCTATAGTAACTAGGATTTATATTACTGTGAATTCTTTCAGTTTTATAGTTACTATATAAAACAGAACATTAATACTGTACTATGGAACTACTAATTGTTTTAGTAATACTTCTGTAGAAACAATATAATAACACTCATAGGTTCAGGTAAACTATACTGTTACTATCCAACACTGAATTGTTTTATACTGTAACTAGTGTTGAAAACAATTGTTTATACTGTTACAGTATAAACTACTAATTGTTTTATACAGCGCTGTTACTGTATTGTTGCGAATTTAGTTTTTTAATACTGTTACTATATAGAACTACAATTGTTTTACACTGTTACAGTATAGAATTACTGAATTGTTTTATACTGTTACCTATAGAAATGTAATTCAGAATTGTTTTATACTGTTACTATAGAACTATGAATTGTTTTATACTGTTACTATAGAACTACGAATTGTTTTATACTGTTACTATAGAACTACAGAATTGTTTTATACTGTTACTGTTGCTAGAGCTACGAATTGTTTTATACTGTTACTATAGAACTACTAATTGTTTCATATACTGTTACTGTAGAACTACGAATTGTTTTATACTTTTACTATAGAACTACAGATTGTTTTATATTGTTACTATAGAACTACGAATTGTTTTATACTGTTACTGTAGAACTACGAATTGTTTTATACTGTCACTATAGAACTGATAACTTTTATACTGTCACCATAGAACTAACTTTCATATTTTTACTGTAGAACTGATATTTTTTTACACTTTTAATATAGAACTACGAATTGTTTTATACTGTTACTGTAGAACTATAATTGTTTTATACTGTTGCTGTAAAACTACAGATTGTTTTATACTGTTACTGTTGAACTTAGTTTTATACTGTTACTATAGAACTACTGAATTGTTTTATACTGTTACTGTAGATTACAGATTGTTTTATACTGTTACTATAGAACTATGAATTGTTTATACTGTTACTATAGAACTACAGAATTGTTTTATACTGTTACTATAGAACTACGAATTGTTTTATACTGTTACTGTAGAAGCTACAATTGTTTTATACTGATGTTACTATAGAACTACTAATTGTTTTATACTGTTACTGTAGAACTACAATTGTTTTATACTGTTACTCGAGAATTACAATTGTTTTATATTGTTACTATAGAACTTAGTTTTATACTGTTACTATAGAACTACGAATTGTTTTATACTGTTACTGTAGAACTTAGTTTTTATACTGTTACTGTAGAACTACGAATTGTTTTATACTGTTACTGTAGAACTTAGTTTTTATACTGTTACTATAGAACTACAAATTGTTTTATACTGTTACTATGGAGTACTAATTGTTTTATACTGTTACTGTAGAACTTAGTTTTTATACTGTTACTGTAGAACTACGAATTGTTTTCATACTATTACTGTAGAACTTAGTTTTAATACTGTTACTGTAGAACTACGAATTGTTTTATACTGTTACTGTAGAACTTAGTTTTTTTATACTGTTACTATAGAACTACAAATTGTTTTATACTGTTACTATAGAACTACAGATTGTTGTTTATACTGTTACTGTAGAACTACAGAATTGTTTTATACTGTTACTAGTAGAACTACGAATTGTTTTATACTGTTACTATAGGACTACGAATTGAATTGTTTTATACTGTTACTATAGAACTACAATTGTTTTATACTGTTACTGTAGAACTACAGATTGTTTTATACTGTTACTGTAGAACTACAGATGTTTTTTATACTGTTACTGTAGAACTTAGTTTTTATACTGTTACTATAGAACTACAAATTGTTTTATACTGTTACTATAGAACTACTAATTGTTTTATACTGTTACTGTAGAACTACGAATTGTTTTATACTGTTACTATAGAACTACGAATTGTTTTATACTGTTACTGTAGGAACTACAGATTGTTTTATACTGTTACTGTAGAACTACAGATTGTTTTATACTGTTACTGTAGAACTTAGTTTTATACTGTTACTATAGAACTACTGAATTGTTTTATACTGTTACTATAGAACTACGAATTGTTTTATACTGTTACTGTAGAACTACAGAATTGTTTTATACTGTTACTATAGAACTACGAATTGTTTTATACTGTTACTGTAGAACTACGAATTGTTTTATACTGTTACTATAGAACTACGAATTGTTTTATACTGTTACTGTAGAACTACAATTGTTTTATACTGTTACTGTAGAACTACGAATTGTTTTTATACTGTTACTTAGTAGAACTTAGAACTTTTTTTTATACTGTTACTATAGAACTACAATTGTTTTATACTGTTACTATGGAACTACTAATTGTTTTAATTTTATACTGTTACTGTAGAACTTAGAAATGTTTTATACTATTACTGTAGAACTACAGATTGTTTCATACTATTACTGTAGAACTTAGTTTTTATACTGTTACTATAGAACTACTAATTGTTTTATACTGTTACTGTAGAACTACAATTGTTTTATACTGTTACTCGAGAATTACAATTGTTTTATATTGTTACTATAGAACTACAGATTGTTTTATACTGTTACTGTATGTAGAACTACAGATTGTTTTATACTGTTACTGTAGAACTACGAATTGTTTTATACTGTCACTAGAGAACTGATAACTTTTATACTGTCACCAAAGAACTGATAATTTTTTATACTGTTACTATAGAGAACTGATGCTTTTATATTTTTACTGTAGAACTGATGGCTTTTATACTTTTATATATAGAACTACGAGATTGTTTCATACTGTTTACTGTTGAACTTAGTTTTTATACTGTTACTGTAGAACTACGAATTGTTTCATACTATTACTGTAGAACTTAGTTTTATACTGTTACTATAGAACTACGAATTGTTTTATACTGTTACTATGGAACTACTAATTGTTTTATACTGTTACTGTAGAACTTAGTTTAATACTGTTACTGTAGAATTACGAATTGTTTCATACTGTTACTATAGAACTATGAATTGTTTTATACTGTTACTGTAGAACTACAATTGTTTTATACTGTTACTATAGAACTACTAATTGTTTTTATACTGTTACTGTAGAACTACGAATTTGTTTTATACTGTTACTCGAGAATTACGAATTGTTTTATATTGTAACAGTAACGGTATATAGAAACTAAATTCTATTAACAGGTATAAAACAAATTGTTCTATAACAGTATAATATAAACAATTCTATAGATTCAATAATATAAAGTTCTTAAATCAGTTCTAACACTGTAACTGTATAAAACAATTCGTAGTTCATGCAGTAACAGTATAAAATAATTGTGGTCTTTATAGCACTAATATAAAACAATTCGTATCTTCATAATAACAGTATATTCATATTCTATGTAGAAATAAACAATACTATTTCTATAGTAACAGTATAAAACAATTCGTAATTGTCAATATGAAAACAATTCGTAGTTCTATGTAACAAAACTTTGTTACTGTTACTGTAGAACTTAGTTTTTTTATACTGTTACTATAGAACTACGAATTGTTTTATACTGTTACTGTAGAATTACGAATTGTTTTATACTGTTACTGTAGAACTACAGATTGTTTTATACTGTTACTATAGAACTACTAATTGTTTTATACTGTTACTATAGAACTGTGAATTGTTTTATACTGTTACTATAGAACTACGAATTGTTTTATACTGTTACTATAGAACTACGAATTGTTTTATACTGTTACTATAGAACTACATTGTTTTTATACTGTTACTGTAGAGCTACGAATTGTTTTATACTGTTACTATAGAACTACTAATTGTTTTATACTGTTACTGTAGAACTAAGAATTGTTTTATACTGTTACTCGAGAATTACAGAATTGTTTTATACTGTTACTATGGAACTACAGAATTGTTTTATATACTGTTACTATAGAACTACGAATTGTTTTTATACTGTTACTATAGAACTGATAACTTTTATACTGTTACTATAGAACTGATAACTTTCATACTGTTACTGTAGAACTGATATTTTTTTATACTGTTACTATAGAACTACAGATTGTTTTATACTGTTACTGTAGAACTACGAATTGTTTTATACTGTTACTGTAGAACTACGAATTGTTTTATACTGTTACTGTAGAACTTAGTTTTTTATACTGTTACTATAGAACTACAGATTGTTTTATACTGTTACTGTAGAACTAAGAATTGTTTTATACTGTTACTATAGAACTGTACGAATTGTTTTATACTGTTACTATAGAACTATTAATTGTTACTGTTTTATACTGTTTTATACCATAGAACTACGAATTGTTTTATACTGTTACTATAGAACTACGAATTGTTTTATACTGTTACTATAGAACAGAATTGTTTTATACTGTTACTGTAGAACTACGAATTGTTTTATACTGTTACTATAGAACTACTAATTGTTTTATACTGTTACTGTAGAACTACGAATTGTTTTATACTGTTACTATAGAATTACGAATTGTTTTATACTGTTACTATAGAACTACGAATTGTTTTATACTGTTACTATAGAACTGAATTGTTTTATACTGTTACTGTAGAACTTAGTTTTATACTGTTACTGTAGAACTACGAATTGTTTTATACTGTTACTGTAGAACTTAGAATTTTTTTATACTGTTACTATAGAACTACAATTGTTTTATACTGTTACTATAGAACTACTAATTGTTTTATACTGTTACTGTAGAACTTAGTTGGTTTTATACTGTTACTGTAGAACTACGAATTGTTTTATACTATTACTGTAGAACTTAGTTTTAATACTGTTACTGTAGAACTACGAATTGTTTTATACTGTTACTGTAGAACTTAGTTTTTATACTGTTACTATAGAACTACAAATTGTTTTATACTGTTACTATAGAACTACGAATTGTTTTATACTGTTACTATAGAACTACGAATTGTTTTATACTGTTACTGTAGAACTACTGAATTGTTTTATACTGTTACTATAGAACTACGAATTGTTTTATACTGTTACTGTAGAACTACGAATTGTTTTATACTGTTACTATAGAACTACGAATTGTTTTATACTGTTACTATAGAACTACGAATTGTTTTATACTGTTACTATAGAACTACGAATTGTTTTATACTGTTACTGTAGAACTACGAATTGTTTTATACTGTTACTACAAAACTACGAATTGTTTTTATACTGTTACTGTAGAACTATGAATTGTTTTATACTGTTACTATAGAACTACGAATTGTTTTATACTGTTACTGTAGAACTTAGTTTTTTATACTGTTACTATAGAACTACGAATTGTTTTTACTGTTACTATAGAACTACGAATTGTTTTTATACTGTTACTGTAGAACTGGCTGAATTGTTTTATACTGTTACTATAGAACTACGAATTGTTTTATACTGTTACTATAGAACTACGAATTGTTTTATACTGTTTCTGTAGAGCTACGAATTGTTTTATACTGTTACTGTAGAACTACGAATTGTTTTATACTGTTACTGTAGAACTTAGTTTTTATACTGTTACTATAGAACTACAAATTGTTTTATACTGTTACTATGGAACTACTAATTGTTTTATACTGTTACTGTAGAACTTAGTTTTTTTATACTGTTACCATAGAACTACGAATAAATTGTTTTATACTATTACTGTAGAACTTGGTTTTATACTGTTACTATAGAACTACTAATTGTTTTATACTGTTACTGTAGAACTACGAATTGTTTTATACTGTTACTGTAGAACTACGAATTGTTTTATACTGTTACTCGAGAATTACGAATTGTTTTATATTGTTACTATAGAACTACGAATTGTTTTATACTGTTACTGTAGAACTACGAATTGTTTTATACTGTTACTGTAGAACTACGAATTGTTTTATACTGTTACTATAGAACTGATAATTGTTTTATACTGTTACCATAGAACTGATTGTTTTTATACTGTTACTATAGAACTGATGTTTTATACTTAGTTTTTTACTGTAGAGACTGATAGCTTTTATACTTTTAATATAGAACTACGAATTGTTTTATACTGTTACTGTTGAACTTAGTTTTTATACTGTTACTGTAGAACTTAGTTTTTTATACTGTTACTGTAGAACTACGAATTGTTTTATACTATTACTGTAGAACTTAGTTTTATACTGTTACTATAGAACTACGAATTGTTTTATACTGTTACTATGGAACTACTAATTGTTTTATACTGTTACTGTAGAACTTAGTTTTAATACTGTTACTGTAGAATTACGAATTGTTTCATACTGTTACTATAGAACTATGAATTGTTTTATACTGTTACTGTAGAACTACAAATTGTTTTATACTGTTACTATAGAACTACTAATTGTTTTATACTGTTACTGTAGAACTACGAATTGTTTTATACTGTTACTCGAGAATTACGAATTGTTTTATATTGTAACAGTAACAGTATAAAAACTAAATTCTACAGTGAGTATAAAAATGTATTATTCTAGAGTTAAGTATAACACAATCATATTCTATAGTAACAGTATAAAACTAATTTATAAATATAAAATAATTGTAAGTTCATAATGACACTATAAAAATTCTACAGTACAACAGTATAAAACAATATTAGTTCTACAGTAATAATATAAAACAATTCGTAGTGATAATAACAGTATAAAATATTCGTAGTTCTATAGTAACAGTAAAACAATTCATAATTTATAGTATTTAGTAGTAAAACAATTCAATATTCTATGTAACAGTGTATAAAAAATTTGTGTTCTATAGTAACAGTTACTGTTATACTGTTACTGTTGAACTTAGGTTTTTATACTGTTACTATAGAACTACGAATTGTTTTATACTGTTACTGTAGAATTACGAATTGTTTTATACTGTTACTATAGAACTATGAATTGTTTTATACTGTTACTATAGAACTACGAATTGTTTTATACTGTTACTATAGAACTACTAATTGTTTTATACTGTTACTATAGAAATGTGAATTGTTTTATACTGTTACTATAGAACTATGAATTGTTTTATACTGTTGCTATAGAACTACGAATTGTTTTATACTGTTACTATAGAACTACAGAATTGTTTTATACTGTTACTGTAGAACTACGAATTGTTTTTTATACTGTTACTATAGAACTACTAATTGTTTTATACTGTTACTGTAGAACTACGAATTGTTTTATACTTTTACTCGAGAATTACGAATTGTTTTATATTGTTACTATAGAACTACAATTGTTTTATACTGTTACTGTAGAACTACGAATTGTTTTATACTGTTACTATAGAACTGATAACTTTTATACTGTCACCATAGAACTGATAACTTTCATATTTTTTACTGTAGAACTGATATTTTTTTACACTTTTAATATAGAACTACGAATTGTTTTATACTGTTACTGTAGAACTATGAATTGTTTTATATTGTTACTGTAAAACTACGAATTGTTTTATACTGTTACTATAGATCTACGAATTCTTTTATACTGTTACTGTAGAATTACGAATTGTTTTATACTGTTACTATAGAACTATGAATTGTTTTATACTGTTACTATAGAACTACGAATTGTTTTATACTGTTACTATAGAACAACGAATTGTTTTATACTGTTACTGTAGAGCTACGAATTGTTTTATACTATTACTATAGAACTACGAATTGTTTTATACTGTTACTATAGAACTACGAATTGTTTTATACTGTTACTGTAGAACTACGAATTGTTTTATACTGTTACTATAGAACTACGAATTGTTTTATACTGTTACTATAGAACTACGAATTGTTTTATACTGTTACTATAGAACTACGAATTGTTTTATACTGTTACTGTAGAACTACGAATTGTTTTATACTGTTACTATAAAACTACGAATTGTTTTATACTGTTACTGTAGAACTATGAATTGTTTTATACTGTTACTATAGAACTACGAATTGTTTTATACTGTTACTGTAGAACTACGAATTGTTTTATACTGTTACTCGAGAATTACGAATTGTTTTATATTGTTACTATAGAACTACGAATTGTTTTATACTGTTACTGTAGAACTACGAATTGTTTTATACTGTCACTATAGAACTGATAACTTTTATACTGTCACCAAAGAACTGATAACTTTTATAACGTTACTATAGAACTGATAACTTTTATAACGTTACTATAGAACTGATAACTTTTATATTTTTACTGTAGAACTGATAGCTTTTATACTTTTAATATAGAACTACGAATTGTTTCATACTGTTACTGTTGAACTTAGTTTTTTATACTGTTACTGTAGAACTTAGTTTTTATACTGTTACTGTAGAACTACGAATTGTTTCATACTATTACTGTAGAACTTAGTTTTTATACTGTTACTATAGAACTACGAATTGTTTTATACTGTTACTATAGAACTACTAATTGTTTTATACTGTTACTGTAGAACTTAGTTTTAATACTGTTACTGTAGAATTACGAATTGTTTCATACTGTTACTATAGAACTATGAATTGTTTTATACTGTTACTGTAGAACTACAAATTGTTTTATACTGTTACTATAGAACTACTAATTGTTTTATACTGTTACTGTAGAACTACGAATTGTTTTATACTGTTACTCGAGAATTACGAATTGTTTTATATTGTAACAGTAACAGTATAAAAACTAAATTCTACAGTAACAGTATAAAAACTAATTCATAAGTTAAATAATGTATAAATAATTGTAATTTTATAGTATCAGTATAAAACAACTGTCAATACAGTAATAGTATAAAATTAATACAATTCTGTGTTTGTAAAAAATAATTCGTAGTTCTACAGTAACTGTATATAAAACTGTTCGTAATTCTACAGTAACAATATAAAACAATTCATAGTTATATAGTACAGTATAAAACAATTCGTAATTCTATAGTAACAGTATACGACAATTCATAGTTCTATAGTATATAAACCAAATTCGTAATTCTACAATACAGTGTAAAACAATTTGTAGTTCTATAGTAACAGTATAAAACAATTCTATATCAACATAGTAACAGTTACTGTTATACTGTTACTGTTGAACTTAGTTTTTATACTGTTACTATAGAACTACGAATTGTTTTATACTGTTACTGTAGAATTACGAATTGTTTTATACTGTTACTATAGAACTATGAATTGTTTTATACTGTTACTATAGAACTACGAATTGTTTTATACTGTTACTATAGAACTACGAATTGTTTTATACTGTTACTGTAGAACTACGAATTGTTTTATACTGTTACTATAGAACTACTAATTGTTTTATACTGTTACTGTAGAACTACGAATTGTTTTATACTGTTACTGAGAATTACGAATTGTTTTATATTGTTACTATAGAACTACGAATTGTTTTATACTGTTACTATAGAACTACGAATTGTTTTATACTGTTACTGTAGAACTTAGTTTTTATACTGTTACTGTAGAACTACGAATTGTTTTATACTGTTACTATAGAACTACGAATTGTTTTATACTGTTACTGTAGAACTACGAATTGTTTTATACTGTTACTATAGATCTACGAATTGTTTCATACTGTTAGTATAGAACTACGAATTGTTTTATACTGTTACTGTAGAACTACGAATTGTTTTATACTGTTACTATAGAACTACGATTTGTTTTATACTGTTACTATAGAACTACGAATTGTTTTATACTGTTACTATAGAACTACGAATTGTTTTACACTGTTACTATAGAACTACGAATTGTTTTATACTGTTACTGTAGAACTTAGTTTTTATACTGTTACTGTAGAACTTAGTTTTTATACTGTTACTGTAGAACTACGAATTGTTTTATACTGTTACTATATAACTACAAATTGTTTTATACTGTTACTATAGAACTACGAATTGTTTTACACTGTTACTGTAGAACTACGAATTGTTTTATACTGTTACTGTAGAACTACGAATTGTTTTATACTGTTACTACAAAACTACGAATTGTTTTATACTGTTACTGTAGAACTATGAATTGTTTTATACTGTTACTATAGAACTACGAATTGTTTTATACTGTTACTGTAGAACTTAGTTTTTATACTGTTACTATAGAACTACGAATTGTTTTATACTGTTACTGTAGAACTACGAATTGTTTTATACTGTTACTCGAGAATTACGAATTGTTTTATATTGTTACTATAGAACTACGAATTGTTTTATACTGTTACTGTAGAACTGCGAATTGTTTTATACTGTTACTGTAGAACTTAGTTTTTATACTGTTACTGAAGAACTTAGTTTTTATACTGTTACTGTAGAACTACGAATTGTTTCATACTATTACTGTAGAACTTAGTTTTTATACTGTTACTATAGAACTACGAATTGTTTTATACTGTTACTATAGAACTACTAATTGTTTTATACTGTTACTGTAGAACTTAGTTTTAATACTGTTACTGTAGAATTACGAATTGTTTCATACTGTTACTATAGAACTATGAATTGTTTTATACTGTTACTGTAGAACTACAAATTGTTTTATACTGTTACTATAGAACTACTAATTGTTTTATACTGTTACTGTAGAACTACGAATTGTTTTATAGTGTTACTCGAGAATTACGAATTGTTTTATATTGTAACAGTAACAGTATAAAAAACTAATTCTACAGTAACAGTATAAACAATTCGTAGTTCTAGTAGTAACAGTAAGTAATTCTGTAGTAACTGCTGTAAAATATTCACTAGTTCACAGTAACAGTATAAAACTATTCGTAGTTCCTCTAGTAACAGTATAGTACACTTCGTAATTGTAGTTCTGTAAAATAATAAAATTGTAATTCGTTATTGTAACAGTATAAAACTCGTAGAATTAATTATATAACAATATAGTAAAAATTCGTAGTTCTATAGTAATTGTATATTTGACAATTCATAGTTCTATAGTGTTAGTATAAAACAATTTGTAATTCTACACAATAGTGTAAAACAATTGTTTTATAGTAACAGTATAAAAACAATTGTAGTTCTATATAGTAACAGTTACTGTTATACTGTTACTGTTGAACTTAGTTTTTATACTGTTACTATAGAACTACGAATTGTTTTACACTGTTACTGTAGAATTACGAATTGTTTTATACTGTTACTATAGAACTATGAATTGTTTTATACTGTTGCTATAGAACTACGAATTGTTTTATACTGTTACTATAGAACTACGAATTGTTTTATACTGTTACTGTAGAGCTACGAATTGTTTTATACTGTTACTATAGAACTACTAATTGTTTTATACTGTTACTGTAGAACTACGAATTGTTTTATACTGTTACTCGAGAATTACGAATTGTTTTATATTGTTACTATAGAACTACGAATTGTTTTATACTGTTACTATAGAACTACGAATTGTTTTATACTGTTACTGTAGAACTTAGTTTTTATACTGTTACTGTAGAACTACGAATTGTTTTATACTGTTACTATAGAACTACGAATTGTTTTATACTGTTACTGTAGAACTACGAATTGTTTTATACTGTTACTATAGATCTACGAATTGTTTCATACTGTTAGTATAGAACTACGAATTGTTTTATACTGTTACTGTAGAACTACGAATTGTTTTATACTGTTACTATAGAACTACGATTTGTTTTATACTGTTACTATAGAACTACGAATTGTTTTATACTGTTACTATAGAACTACGAATTGTTTTACACTGTTACTATAGAACTACGAATTGTTTTATACTGTTACTGTAGAACTTAGTTTTTATACTGTTACTGTAGAACTTAGTTTTTATACTGTTACTGTAGAACTACGAATTGTTTTATACTGTTACTATATAACTACAAATTGTTTTATACTGTTACTATAGAACTACGAATTGTTTTACACTGTTACTGTAGAACTACGAATTGTTTTATACTGTTACTGTAGAACTACGAATTGTTTTATACTGTTACTACAAAACTACGAATTGTTTTATACTGTTACTGTAGAACTATGAATTGTTTTATACTGTTACTATAGAACTACGAATTGTTTTATACTGTTACTGTAGAACTTAGTTTTTATACTGTTACTATAGAACTACGAATTGTTTTATACTGTTACTGTAGAACTACGAATTGTTTTATACTGTTACTCGAGAATTACGAATTGTTTTATATTGTTACTATAGAACTACGAATTGTTTTATACTGTTACTGTAGAACTGCGAATTGTTTTATACTGTTACTGTAGAACTACGAATTGTTTTATACTGTCACTATAGAACTGATAACTTTTATACTGTCACCAAAGAACTGATAACTTTTATACTGTTACTATAGAACTGATAACTTTTATATTTTTATTGTAGAACTGATAGCTTTTATACTTTTAATATAGAACTACGAATTGTTTCATACTGTTACTGTTGAACTTAGTTTTTATACTGTTACTGTAGAACTTAGTTTTTATACTGTTACTGTAGAACTACGAATTGTTTCATACTATTACTGTAGAACTTAGTTTTTATACTGTTACTATAGAACTACGAATTGTTTTATACTGTTACTATGGAACTACTAATTGTTTTATACTGTTACTGTAGAACTTAGTTTTAATACTGTTACTGTAGAATTACGAATTGTTTCATACTGTTACTATAGAACTATGAATTGTTTTATACTGTTACTGTAGAACCACAAATTGTTTTATACTGTTACTATAGAACTACTAATTGTTTTATACTGTTACTGTAGAACTACGAATTGTTTTATACTGTTACTCGAGAATTACGAATTGTTTTATATTGTAACAGTAACAGTATAAAAACTAAATTCTACAGTAACAGTATAAAACAATTCGTAGTTCTAGAGTAACAGTATAAAAGTATTGTAACAGTATAAAACAATTCGTAGTTCTATAGTAACAGTATAAAACAATTCGTAGTTCTACAGTAACAGTATAAAACAATAAGTGTTATATAGTAACAGTATAAAACAATTAAACAGTTTATAGTAACAGTATAAAACTATAATTCATAGATTCTATAGTAACAGTATACAACTAATTCATAGTTCTATAGTAACAGTAAACTAATTAATAGTAACAGTAGTAACAGCATATTAAAAGTTCTATAGTAACAGTAGTTCGTAATTCTATAAACAGTTACTGTTATACTGTTACTGTTGAACTTAGTTTTTTTATACTGTTACTATAGAACTACGAATTGTTTTACACTGTTACTGTAAAATTACGAATTGTTTTATACTGTTACTATAGAACTATGAATTGTTTTATACTGTTGCTATAGAACTACGAATTGTTTTATACTGTTACTATAGAACTACGAATTGTTTTATACTGTTACTATAGAACTATTAATTGTTTTATACTGTTACTGTAGAACTACGAATTGTTTTATACTGTTACTCGAGAATTACGTATTGTTTTATATTGTTACTATAGAACTACGAATTGTTTTATACTGTTACTATAGAACTACGAATTGTTTTATACTGTTACTGTAGAACTTAGTTTTTATACTGTTACTGTAGAACTACGAATTGTTTTATACTGTTACTATAGAACTACGAATTGTTTTTTATACTGTTACTGTAGAACTACGAATTGTTTTATACTGTTACTATAGATCTACGAATTGTTTTATACTGTTACTATAGAACTACGAATTGTTTTATACTGTTACTGTAGAACTACGAATTGTTTTATACTGTTACTATAGAACTACGAATTGTTTTATACTGTTACTATAGAACTACGAATTGTTTTATACTGTTACTATAGAACTATGAATTGTTTTATACTGTTACTATAGAACTACGAATTGTTTTATACTGTTACTGTAGAACTTAGTTGTTATACTGTTACTGTAGAACTACGAATTGTTTTATACTGTTACTATAGAACTACGAATTGTTTTATACTGTTACTGTAGAACTACGAATTGTTTTATACTGTTACTATAGAACTACGAATTGTTTTATACTGTTACTGTAGAACTACGAATTGTTTTATACTGTTACTATAGAACTACGAATTGTTTTATACTGTTACTGTAGAACTACGAATTGTTTTATACTGTTACTGTAGAACTACGAATTGTTTTATACTGTTACTATAGAACTACGAATTGTTTTATACTGTTACTATAGAACTACGAATTGTTTTATACTGTTACTGTAGAACTACGAATTGTTTTATACTGTTACTGTAGAGCTACGAATTGTTTTATACTGTTACTATAGAACTACGAATTGTTTTATACTGTTACTGTAGAACTACGAATTGTTTTATACTGTTACTATAGAACTACGAATTGTTTTATACTGTTACTGTAGAACTACGAATTGTTTTATACTGTTACTATAGAACTACGAATTGTTTTATACTGTTACTGTAGAACTACGAATTGTTTTATACTGTTACTATAGAAATACGAATTGTTTTATACTGTTACTGTAGAACTTAGTTTTTATACTGTTAGTGTAGAACTACGAATTGTTTTATACTGTTACTGTAGAACTTAGTTTTTATACTGTTAGTGTATAACTACGAATTGTTTTATACTGTTACTGTAGAACTACGAATTGTTTTATACTGTTACTGTAGAACTACGAATTGTTTTATACTGTTACTGTAGAACTACGAATTGTTTTATACTGTTACTATAGAACTACGAATTGTTTTATACTGTTACTATAGAACTACGAATTGTTTTTTACTGTTACTGTAGAACTTAGTTTTTATACTGTTACTGTAGAACTACGAATTGTTTCATACTGTTACTATAGAACTACGAATTGTTTTATACTGTTACTGTAGAACTACGAATTGTTTTATACTGTTACTGTAGAACTACGAATTGTTTTATACTGTTACTATAGAACTATGAATTGTTTTATACTGTTACTATAGAACTACGAATTGTTTTATACTGTTACTATAGAACTACGAATTGTTTTATACTGTTACTATAGAACTACGAATTGTTTTATACTGTTACTATAGAACTACGAATTGTTTTATACTGTTACTGTAGAACTTAGTTTTTATACTGTTACTGTAGAACTACGAATTGTTTTATACTGTTACTATATAACTACGAATTGTTTTACACTGTTACTGTAGAACTTAATTTTTATACTGTTAGTGTAGAACTACGAATTGTTTTATACTGTTACTGTAGAACTACGAATTGTTTTATACTGTTACTGTAGAACTTAGTTTTTATACTGTTACTGTAGAACTTAGTTTTTATACTGTTACTGTAGAACTACGAATTGTTTCATACTATTACTGTAGAACTTAGTTTTTATACTGTTACTATAGAACTACGAATTGTTTTATACTGTTACTATGGAACTACTAATTGTTTTATACTGTTACTGTAGAACTTAGTTTTAATACTGTTACTGTAGAATTACGAATTGTTTCATACTGTTACTATAGAACTAAGAATTGTTTTATACTGTTACTGTAGAACTACAAATTGTTTTATACTGTTACTATAGAACTACTTATTGTTTTATACTGTTACTGTAGAACTACGAATTGTTTTATACTGTTACTCGAGAATTACGAATTGTTTTATATTGTAACAGTAACAGTATAAAAACTAAATTCTACAGTAACAGTATAAAACAATTGTAAGTTCTAGTAGAGTAAAAGTAGTATAATCTGTTGTTATAGTAATCATAAAAAATTGTATAGTTCTATTGTAACAGTATAAAACAATTGTAGTTCTACAGTAACAGTATAAAATAATTGTAGTTTAACAGTAACAGTATAAAACAATTCGTTAAGTAGAACTACAGTAACAGTATGTAAAACAATTGTAGTTATATAGTAACAGTATAAAACAGTTCTATATTCTATAGTATACTATACAATTCATAGTTCTATAGTAACAGAATAAAAAATTCTAATTCTACAGTAACAGTATAAAACAACAAGTTCTATAGTAACAGTATAAAAACAATTCGTAGTTCTATAGTATCAGTTACTGTTATACTGTTACTGTTGAACTTAGTTTTTATACTGTTACTATAGAACTACGAATTGTTTTACACTGTTACTGTAGAATTACGAATTGTTTTATACTGTTACTATAGAACTATGAATTGTTTTATACTGTTACTATAGAACTACGAATTGTTTTATACTGTTACTATAGAACTACGAATTGTTTTATACTGTTACTGTAGAGCTACGAATTGTTTTATACTGTTACTATAGAACTACTAATTGTTTTATACTGTTACTGTAGAACTACGAATTGTTTTATACTGTTACTCGAGAATTACGAATTGTTTTATATTGTTACTATAGAACTACGAATTGTTTTATACTGTTACTATAGAACTACGAATTGTTTTATACTGTTACTGTAGAACTTAGTTTTTATACTGTTACTGTAGAACTACAAATTGTTTTATACTGTTACTATAGAACTACGAATTGTTTTATACTGTTACTGTAGAACTACGAATTGTTTTATACTGTTACTATAGAACTACGAATTGTTTTATACTGTTACTATAGAACTACGAATTGTTTTATACTGTTACTGTAGAACTACGAATTGTTTTATACTGTTACTATAGAACTACGAATTGTTTTATACTGTTACTATAGAACTACGAATTGTTTTATACTGTTACTATAGAACTACGAATTGTTTTACACTGTTACTATAGAACTACGAATTGTTTTATACTGTTACTGTAGAACTTAGTTTTTATACTGTTACTGTAGAACTACGAATTGTTTTATACTGTTACTATAGAACTACGAATTGTTTTACACTGTTACTGTAGAACTTAATTTTTATACTGTTAGTGTAGAACTACGAATTGTTTTATACTGTTACTGTAGAACTACGAATTGTTTTATACTGTTACTGTAGAACTACGAATTGTTTTATACTGTTACTACAAAACTACGAATTGTTTTATACTGTTACTGTAGAACTATGAATTGTTTTATACTGTTACTATAGAACTACGAATTGTTTTATACTGTTACTGTAGAACTTAGTTTTTATACTGTTACTATAGAACTACGAATTGTTTTATACTGTTACTGTAGAACTACGAATTGTTTTATACTGTTACTCGAGAATTACGAATTGTTTTATATTGTTACTATAGAACTACGAATTGTTTTATACTGTTACTGTAGAACTACGAATTGTTTTATACTGTTACTGTAGAACTACGAATTGTTTTATACTGTCACTATAGAACTGATAACTTTTATACTGTCACCAAAGAACTGATAACTTTTATACTGTTACTATAGAACTGATAACTTTTATATTTTTACTGTAGAACTGATAGCTTTTATACTTTTAATATAGAACTACGAATTGTTTCATACTGTTACTGTTGAACTTAGTTTTTATACTGTTACTGTAGAACTTAGTTTTTATACTGTTACTGTAGAACTACGAATTGTTTCATACTATTACTGTAGAACTTAGTTTTTATACTGTTACTATAGAACTACGAATTGTTTTATACTGTTACTATGGAACTACTAATTGTTTTATACTGTTACTGTAGAACTTAGTTTTAATACTGTTACTGTAGAATTACGAATTGTTTCATACTGTTACTATAGAACTATGAATTGTTTTATACTGTTACTGTAGAACTACAAATTGTTTTATACTGTTACTATAGAACTACTAATTGTTTTATACTGTTACTGTAGAACTACGAATTGTTTTATACTGTTACTCGAGAATTACGAATTGTTTTATATTGTAACAGTAACAGTATAAAAACTAAATTCTACAGTAACAGTAAAACAATTGTAGTTCTAGCAGTATAGTAAAACAATTCAGAAAGTTCTATAGTAACAGTATAAAACAATTGTAGTTCTACAGTAACAGTATAAAACAATTGTAGTTCAGTAACAGTATAAAAGTAATTTAACAGTTATACTGTATAGTATAAAACAATTGTAGTTATATAGTAACAGTATAATATAGTTCTATAGTAGTATAAGTAATTCATAGTTCTATAGTAACAGTATAAAAGTATTGTAGTTCTACTGTAACAGTGTAAAACAATTCGTAGTTCTATAGTAACAGTATAAAACAATTCGTAGTTTATAGTAACAGTTACTGTTATACTGTTACTGTTGAACTTAGGTTTTTATACTGTTACTATAGAACTACGAATTGTTTTACACTGTTACTGTAGAATTACGAATTGTTTTATACTGTTACTATAGAACTATGAATTGTTTTATACTGTTGCTATAGAACTACGAATTGTTTTATACTGTTACTATAGAACTACGAATTGTTTTATACTGTTACTATAGAACTATTAATTGTTTTATACTGTTACTGTAGAACTACGAATTGTTTTATACTGTTACTCGAGAATTACGAATTGTTTTATATTGTTACTATAGAACTACGAATTGTTTTATACTGTTACTATAGAACTACGAATTGTTTTATACTGTTACTGTAGAACTACGAATTGTTTTATACTGTTACTATAGAACTACGAATTGTTTTATACTGTTACTGTAGAACTACGAATTGTTTTATACTGTTACTATAGATCTACGAATTGTTTCATACTGTTAGTATAGAACTACGAATTGTTTTATACTGTTACTGTAGAACTACGAATTGTTTTATACTGTTACTATAGATCTACGAATTGTTTCATACTGTTAGTATAGAACTACGAATTGTTTTATACTGTTACTGTAGAACTACGAATTGTTTCATACTGTTAGTATAGAACTACGAATTATTTTATACTGTTACTGTAGAACTACGAATTGTTTTATACTGTTACTATAGAACTACGAATTGTTTTATACTGTTACTATAGAACTACGAATTGTTTTATACTGTTACTATAGAACTATGAATTGTTTTATACTGTTACTATAGAACTACGAATTGTTTTATACTGTTACTGTAGAACTTAGTTGTTATACTGTTACTGTAGAACTACGAATTGTTTTATACTGTTACTATATAACTACAAATTGTTTTATACTGTTACTATAGAACTTCGAATTGTTTTACACTGTTACTGTAGAACTTAATTTTTATACTGTTAGTGTAGAACTACGAATTGTTTTATACTGTTACTGTAGAACTACGAATTGTTTTATACTGTTACTGTAGAACTTAGTTTTTATACTGTTACTGTAGAACTACGAATTGTTTTATACTGTTACTGTAGAACTACGAATTGTTTTATACTGTTACTGTAGAACTTAGTTTTTATACTGTTACTGTAGAACTACGAATTGTTTTATACTGTTACTGTAGAACTACGAATTGTTTTATACTGTTACTATAGAACTACGAATTGTTTTATACTGTTACTGTAAAACTACGAATTGTTTTATACTGTTACTGTAGAACTACGAATTGTTTTATACTGTTACTATAGAACTACGAATTGTTTTATACTGTTACTGTAGAACTACGAATTGTTTTATACTGTTACTATAGAACTACGAATTGTTTTATACTGTTACTATAGAACTACGAGTTGTTTTATACTGTTACTGTAGAACTTAGTTTTTATACTGTTACTGTAGAACTACAAATTGTTTTATACTGTTACTATAGAACTACGAATTGTTTTATACTGTTACTATAGAACTACGAATTGTTTTATACTGTTACTGTAGAACTACGAATTGTTTTATACTGTTACTATAGAACTACGAATTGTTTTATACTGTTACTGTAGAACTACGAATTGTTTTATACTGTTACTGTAGAACTACGAATTGTTTTATACTGTTACTATAGAACTACGAATTGTTTTATACTGTTACTATAGAACTACGAATTGTTCTATACTGTTACTGTAGAACTACGAATTGTTTTATACTGTTACTGTAGAGCTTCGAATTGTTTTATACTGTTACTATAGAACTACGAATTGTTTTATACTGTTACTGTAGAACTACGAATTGTTTTATACTGTTACTATAGAACTACGAATTGTTTGATACTGTTACTATAGAACTACGAATTGTTTTATACTGTTACTATAGAACTACGAATTGTTTGATACTGTTACTGTAGAACTACGAATTGTTTTATACTGTTACTATAGAAATACGAATTGTTTTATACTGTTACTGTAGAACTTAGTTTTTATACTGTTAGTGTAGAACTACGAATTGTTTTATACTGTTACTGTAGAACTTAGTTTTTATACTGTTAGTGTATAACTACGAATTGTTTTATACTGTTACTGTAGAACTACGAATTCTTTTATACTGTTACTGTAGAACTACGAATTGTTTTATACTGTTACTGTAGAACTACGAATTGTTTTATACTGTTACTATAGAACTACGAATTGTTTTATACTGTTACTATAGAACTACGAATTGTTTTATACTGTTACTGTAGAACTTAGTTTTTATACTGTTACTGTAGAACTACGAATTGTTTCATACTGTTACTATAGAACTACGAATTGTTTTATACTGTTACTGTAGAACTACGAATTGTTTTATACTGTTACTGTAGAACTACGAATTGTTTTATACTGTTACTATAGAACTATGAATTGTTTTATACTGTTACTATAGAACTACGAATTGTTTTATACTGTTACTATAGAACTACGAATTGTTTTATACTGTTACTATAGAACTACGAATTGTTTTATACTGTTACTATAGAACTACGAATTGTTTTATACTGTTACTGTAGAACTTAGTTTTTATACTGTTACTGTAGAACTACGAATTGTTTTATACTGTTACTATATAACTACGAATTGTTTTATACTGTTACTATAGAACTACGAATTGTTTTACACTGTTACTGTAGAACTTAATTTTTATACTGTTAGTGTAGAACTACGAATTGTTTTATACTGTTACTGTTGAACTACGAATTGTTTTATACTGTTACTGTAGAACTTAGTTTTTATACTGTTACTGTAGAACTACGAATTGTTTTATACTGTTACTGTAGAACTACGAATTGTTTTATACTGTTACTGTAGAACTTAGTTTTTATACTGTTACTGTAGAACTACGAATTGTTTTATACTGTTACTGTAGAACTTAGTTTTTATACTGTTACTGTAAAACTACGAATTGTTTTATACTGTTACTGTAGAACTACGAATTGTTTTATACTGTTACTATAGAACTACGAATTGTTTTATACTGTTACTGTAGAACTACGAATTGTTTTATACTGTTACTATAGATCTACGAATTGTTTCATACTGTTAGTATAGAACTACGAATTGTTTTATACTGTTACTGTAGAACTACGAATTGTTTTATACTGTTACTATAGAACTACGAATTGTTTTATACTGTTACTGTAGAACTTAGTTTTTATACTGTTACTGTAGAACTACGAATTGTTTTATACTGTTACTATATAACTACGAATTGTTTTATACTGTTACTATAGAACTACGAATTGTTTTACACTGTTACTGTAGAACTTAATTTTTATACTGTTAGTGTAGAACTACGAATTGTTTTATACTGTTACTGTAGAACTACGAATTGTTTTATACTGTTACTGTAGAACTACGAATTGTTTTATACTCTTACTGTAGAACTTAGTTTTTATACTGTTACTGTAGAACTACGAATTGTTTTATACTGTTACTGTAGAACTACGAATTGTTTCATACTGTTACTGTAGAACTTAGTTTTTATACTGTTACTGTAGAACTACGAATTGTTTTATACTGTTACTGTAGAACTACGAATTGTTTTATACTGTTACTATAGAACTACGAATTGTTTTATACTGTTACTATAGAACTACGAATTGTTTTATACTGTTACTGTAAAACTACGAATTGTTTTATACTGTTACTGTAGAACTACGAATTGTTTTATACTGTTACTATAGAACTACGAATTGTTTTATACTGTTACTGTAGAACTACGAATTGTTTTATACTGTTACTATAGATCTACGAATTGTTTCATACTGTTAGTATAGAACTACGAATTGTTTTATACTGTTACTATAGAACTACGAATTGTTTTATACTGTTACTATAGAACTACGAATTGTTTTATACTGTTATTATAGAACTACGAATTGTTTTATACTGTTACTATAGAACTACGAATTGTTTTATACTGTTACTGTAGAACTTAGTTTTTATACTGTTACTGTAGAACTACGAATTGTTTTATACTGTTACTATAGAACTACGAATTGTTTTATACTGTTACTATAGAACTACGAATTGTTTTATACTGTTACTATAGAACTACGAATTGTTTTATACTGTTACTGTAGAACTACGAATTGTTTTATACTGTTACTATAGAACTACGAATTGTTTTATACTGTTACTATGGAACTACGAATTGTTTTATACTGTTACTGTAGAACTACGAATTGTTTTATACTGTTACTGTAGAACTACGAATTGTTTTATACTGTTACTATAGAACTACGAATTGTTTTATACTGTTACTATAGAACTACGAATTGTTTTATACTGTTACTGTAGTACTACGAATTGTTTTATACTGTTACTGTAGAGCTACGAATTGTTTTATACTGTTACTATAGAACTACGAATTGTTTTATACTGTTACTGTAGAACTACGAATTGTTTTATACTCTTACTATAGAACTACGAATTGTTTGATACTGTTACTGTAGAACTACGAATTGTTTTATACTGTTACTATAGAACTACGAATTGTTTGATACTGGTACTGTAGAACTACGAATTGTTTTATACTGTTACTATAGAAATACGAATTGTTTTATACTGTTACTGTAGAACTTAGTTTTTATACTGTTAGTGTAGAACTACGAATTGTTTTATACTGTTACTGTAGAACTTAGTTTTTATACTGTTAGTGTATAACTACGAATTGTTTTATACTGTTACTGTAGAATTACGAATTGTTTTATACTGTTACTGTAGAACTACGAATTGTTTTATACTGTTACTGTAGAACTACGAATTGTTTTATACTATTACTGTAGAACTACGAATTGTTTTATACTGTTACTATGGAACTACGAATTGTTTTATACTGTTACTATAGAACTACGAATTGTTTTATACTGTTACTGTAGAACTTAGTTTTTATACTGTTACTGTAAAACTACGAATTGTTTTATACTGTTATTGTAGAACTACGAATTGTTTTATACTGTTACTATAGAACTACGAATTGTTTTATACTATTACTGTAGAACTACGAATTGTTTTATACTGTTACTGTAGAACTACGAATTGTTTTATACTGTTACTGTAGAACTACGAATTGTTTTATACTGTTACTGTAGAACTACGAATTGTTTTATACTGTTACTGTAGAACTTAGTTTTTATACTGTTACTATAGAACTACGAATTGTTTTATACTGTTACTGTAGAACTTAGTTTTTATACTGTTACTATAGAACTGACAGTTTTTATACTGTGTCTATAGAACTGATAGGTTTTATAGTGTTACTATGAAACTGGTAATTTCGGCCACTATAACAAGGTGTGAACATGTTTTTCTTTGACTTAGAGTTCATAACGCTGCTTTATACGAAGAATTATAGAACATTAAGACTACTGGAAAGCCTCTCAGTGGCACAGCTGTGGCACAGTATACAGACTCACAACACTAGAAACGAGCCTCCCAGTGGCACAGTATACTGACTCACAACACTAGAAACGGGGTTTTGATACTCGTGGCGTCCAAAGCACAGAAAATATAATTTGTAGCTTTCTGCTTAATCTTCAAACAAACAAACAAGGCTACCGTAATATTAATTTTAAAGTTTGTAAAATGAATTATATGCTTTAGAATCATACTGAAAACTCTAACATTCCCTTACCTAATACTAATATACTGAGACACAGCTTGGGTGCACACTAATGTACTCACGCACATTGAACTATATACGTTTTCAAGGACGCACCACATTCACTGGACTTGGCTGTTGCTAGGTGACAAAGACCCTGTTACTTAGATTGAATAATTACGGATAATTTCATTCCTGGGCTACTTGAAGAGAGACTTGTATTTATTTAAAACCAGTATAATCTGTATTATCCATGCAGTTACGTTTCGTTTACTATCGGTTCTACTAAAGTAAATAACTAAGTTTAATACACAATCGAATATTTGTTTCTATAGGGTTTGGGTTCCTTCTATTTCGTTGTTTTGTAATCTGGTTGAGGTACGTAAATAACATTATGACATGCATATGAATATGGCATATGTAAAAATATTTATTTATAGGAAAAAAGGCTTAAATATGTTATAGCCCAAAACGTAAGTTTTTAAAAGTATTTTTATGAAACTAACCCTCACTGTCTTTACCAAGAAACTAAATCTAATTGACTTCGATCGTCGTTAGCTTGTACTGAACATAGCTTATGTTACACAGTTACATACATAAGTGAATTACTTATTTGCATCGAAAATACTTCATATGTTTCTTGATGAAGAGAAACTGACTTGAAGGAAAAACACGTCTCAGAACGGCTGGTAAGAGTATTAGCATTTTTACTAATAAAGCAGAGAACGACGTTTCGACCTTTCTAGGTCATCTTCAGTTGCAAACTCTCTGTCTTTGTTAACCTGAATATGACCTGGGAAGGTCGACACGTTGTTTTCTGCTTTATTAGTAAAAGTGTTAATACCCATACCAGCCGTTCTGAGACGTGTTTTTGCTTCATATGTTTAAACCACTACATATATAAATTTACTTATGGATGAAATTAATCATGTTTCAATTTCTGGTTTCATGTTAGTCAGGCCACTTTAATTGTATTGTAATTTAGAATGAAATAAGAAATAATTTATATTCTATGGGAATTGGAATTTTTACCTTATGCGCATGCGCTCTTGGTCTAAACGGCTCGGTCAGGTTCCCAGAGCTCAGGTGCCACTTGTCACAGCGAAGTTAACAAGCCAGCAGATGAAAATGTGAACGTGTTTTAAAGTAGCACGTCTCGGACCCTGGACCGTTCGATCCGCAATACTAAGTGTTAATCACTAGATGGCGCCCCACAATATTTTATTTGCTCATACATTTACTTGATTTATTAAGGGTTTTTTTACAAAAGAATACTTATATTTCTTAACTAACTTTTCGATTAGAAGAACAATAACCTTAAGGTGGCTTGAAGCCAAAGCTTCCCTTGAAGCCATGTTAAAAGGTGTGGAATGTTCTGGAGAGAGCGACTGCGGCATAGCAGTGTTCTGAACAAAGACATTAGAATACTGTGTGTGTTTTTTCTTATAGCAAAGCCACATAGGGCTATCTGCTCAGCCCACCGAGGGAAATCGAACCCCTGATTTTAGCGTTGTAAATCCGGAGACATACCGCTGTACTAGCATTAGAATACTAAAACCAATCTCACTTTGCGTTGTAAAATCAGAAACACCATAAATGGAATGTTTCACTAAGTTTTCCAAAGTTTGTTAATTGACTTAAAAGTTTGTGAAACTTACCAATTTTAAGAGATTTTTATCGGAAGCTTCCTCCCCCCTTATAATGCTGAAAACAGGATTTCAAAATCCGTGGTTGCCAAAGAACAGATAGCCCATGGTGTAGCTTCGGGGCTAGCAACAGAGAAACAAACGTTCAATGAATTTATTTGATTGTCTGAAACTAAGCACAAAGTTACGCAATGGGATATCTGTGCTCTACCCACCGCGGACATCGAAATCCGCTTTCTAGCGTCGTAAGTCCGCAGACATTCCGCTATGCTACTGGGGCCATTTAATGAAACTTTGATTTCGCTGAGCTTGAAAAGACGTATTTTTATTCAACAACAGACAAACAAACATTTAGTGAAGCTTTCGTTTTGCTAAGCTTGAAAAGATGTATTTTTATTCAACAACAGACAAACAAACATTTCGTGAAACTTTCGTTTCGCTAAGCTTGAGAATATAAATTTTATAAACGTTAACAGGCCTGTTAAGATGTATGCACGCAGATATGAGATGTTAAAACAACCATTTGATTGTTGTATTAGATATCCAAACAAGTAGCTTAAAGCAACTGTTTAAGTCGTTTATTTGTTTGTAGGCGACAAAATATACTTAAATTTGTGGCGAGACTGGGGGCGTCTTATTTGCTACGTTAACTATGACCATTGACTTCAAAATTTAAAGAGCAAATTCGCACAAGTCTCTACTTCCCATACAAAGGGGCGTGTCGATATCAAATCAAAATTGGAGGCATATGTCTTCCCAGTTATTCCCCCAATTTCGTCGCCTATGGGTTTATTTGTTTGCTTAGAATTCTCACAAAAATTTACACAAGTATTATCTACGCATAAGCGTCCTGACTTTTGAATGAGAGAATAAATAGATAGAAGCATGTGCTCTCGATTCTGCATACGCCATCTTTTAGGACACGCCCTGCCCTAAATGTTATGATGGAGTCCATATAATTCATTCTCTTAGTGTCAAGTTTCGTAAAACAATTTTTTATTGCTTTATCTAAGTTTTTCCTTTGACGTTGTCCAGTTTAATATCCATAAACAAGGACCGGTTTCCTCACCAACCTGTATTCCATCATGTTAACTTTCCAAAGAAAAAAGGAAGAAGCCAAAGAGGAAAAGAAATTGACAAGTGTCAGTTTCCATGGCTAAATTATCCCCTTAGCCATTATTTATCAGGTCAAAGCCACTGACCCAGAGCCACTAAAGACAGAATCTTCTTGAGTGTAATGTTTTATAAGTGATGCCTTCACCGCTGATCATTGTGTTTTCAGTCTAATGAAGTTCGGTGTTTCAAGCGTGAAGCATGCTGGGAAAAGTAAATTTTCAGGCAATAATATTTGGTGAGATCGGTGTATGAGTGCGAGGTCAACAGTAAGTAATATTTTGTTTTAAAATAACTTAGAATTATCTTCATAATACATAGATGGAGCTCCGATCAGAGCTCTGGAACTCAATCTTCATCCACGCCTACAAGAACCTAAACATAAGATTGACTGGTCATTAACCAGTAAGTGGTCTACGATCTACTGTGAAAATAATCTTTAAAAATGTTGAAAAATAGTAACCATTTCGATTAACAAACCCAATCATTGGTCTCAGTAAAATTTAAACAAAACAATTAACGAATAAATTATGAGTTACGAGCATCTATGGGGCAACCAGTGAAATACCAGTTATTTTAAAATGTTGCATCCAATGTCAAATGTCTCGAATTTCTCTTTATGTAAGCACCGTTCTAAAATCTGTTACATGTCACCTCTCCAGTTATCTTAAAATGTCGTATCCAGTGTCAAAGATCTCGAATTTCTCTTTATGTAAGCAACGTTCTAAAATCTGTTACATGTCACCTATCCAGTTATCTTAAAATGTCGTATCCAGTGTCAAATGTCTCGAATTTCTCTTTATGTAAGCACCGTTCTAAAGTCTGTTACATGTCACCTCTCCAGTTATCTTAAAATGTCGTATCCAGTGTCAAATGTCTCGAATTTCTCTTTATGTAAGCACCGTTCTAAAGCCTGTTACATGTCACTTATCCAGTTATCTTAAAATGTTGCATTCAGAGTGAAAGATCTAATTGCTCTTAATGTGAGAAACGTTCTAAAGCTTGTTACATGCTGCAAGCCCTTAGCTCTACCATGGTGCCACCTGGAGAGCCAAGTAGAAAATAAATATGGCCATAAAATCCATTTTCCTGGAACAAACGTGAATGACAAACACGATAGTTGTTTGAACAGTTCGTACAGACCTCGGTGCTTTTACTGTGTTTTCCATATAAGCTTGTGTTAATATCAATGTGCATATATGTAACGGAAGTGAGCGCTACGCTTCCAGCATGCTATGAATACCAATTTACAAAATCACGAGTTGTGCTGTATAACAGGCCCTGAGGTCACACACGTGTCTCCAAGGAGACAAGGCTAAGATATTGTTAACCACAAGTTCGTTACCTTGCCGCGCTTTAGATAGAACTCCCCCAAGGTCCAATTATTTCCCAGGATGCGGTTCCTCATCTCATGTATAATAAATGGTTAAAGGCCTCCAGCCCTCCAACTGCAGGTTGCACGCACACTGACAGACGAACTGTTTTTTGTTGTTATTATTATTACCTCCTTTCCAACTGACCTTGTAGTGAGATTATTTTGGTTTTTGTTTTTGTGTTTAAAAATTCGTTCTTTTCTTAAATTAACTTCGACATGTCATCCGATGAGCGGTGCAGTAAAAGCGCCCTCTATACTCGCTTCAGGTGATTGTTAAAACATGGCTAAGGACCCTCGTGATATTTCTCAACTTAAAATAATTGTGCACCTCAGCATTATTGTCTGCCGTAAACTCCAATTGCCTAACTCGATCTTTTTGAAGAGAATCTCGTGTTTAAACGTAACAAGACAGCCATAAAAAAATTAAGAAAGGCTGACTTCACAAGACATGTGTAACCAAGGTAACAGATACAAGATAACAATAACTATAGTAGTCTCTGTCAGACAGCATTAGTTGCGTATTTATGACATGTCGTGACCTTTATATGTATATATTATAACAATATGATAACAACATCAGTTGCGTATTTATGACATGTCCTGACCTTTATATATAGTATAACAATATCATAACAAGAATAAAAGAAAGAAAGGTCAACAGTAACAAACAACATGGTTTTGTCAAATTAGTTGTCGATTTAATAGCGTATATTTAAATGAAATACCTTCTGATTGATGTGTATTTTAAGGTTGTTATATTTTTCTTCACATTGTTAAAATTATTATGATATGTACTATTGTTTATTCAGGAAGATTTTCATGTTTTCTGTGTGTGTGTGTGTGTGTGTGTCACCCTCTGGTGGTACTTTCCATCGTAATTTTAACTTCCCATCTACGGCCCCTCTTTGGACGTAATGAAATTAATATTTAAATAAAATTATCTACGTTATATACATATATAATTTCCAAAAACCACTCAAGGGACAGAAATGTTTCATTCTTACGTACTGATAGTGACACCTGGTGGTTACGCACAAATACCTTTTTTTTTTAATTTCGCGCAAAGCTACTCGAGGGCTATCTGCGCTAGCCGTGTAAGACTAGAGGAAAGGCAGCTAGTCATCACCACCCACCGCCAACTCTTGGGCTACTCTTTTACCCACGAATAGCGGGATTGACCGTAACATTATAACGCCCCCACGGCTGAAAGGTGAAGAATATGATGTATTTGACCGTATTTACTCAGTAGGTTGAAAAAAGTCAAGGTCACATCAAGGTGTTAGTGGCTGAGTCAAAATATTTTTTCTTAGGATTATCTTTCCAAAATTAGGATGCGATTTCAACAATGTAGCGTCTAACAAGACGTCAAATATGGTACATTAACATTCGTTCACGACGTTCATGCAGAGATGCATTTACCTTTAGTATGCATAATATTATAGACACATCTTCGTAAAATCTTCAAGATTTCTAGTAATTATATCATATGTTATGTAAGTTACGTAACTTTACCACGCGACTACAGCAGATGATCTGTGACATTTACTGTCCTACTTCTGATTCTGTTTAATCATAAGAGAAAAACAACAGTTATCCTTCAAGATGTCCGCTTGTCCCAGACAAAGGAAAACAATAAACAAAATCACAGAAGCCCCAAGATTTATCCTAAACAAACTTTGAGAACCAGATGCTTGTAGATGGCGCTGCATGTAAATAACAAGAAGAATAAATTATATAACTGAAATTTAAAGGGTTAAGAATGTCACGTAAGCGATTCTGTTTATTTGTTTGTTTGAGAATTTCGCGCAAAGTTACACAGGTGTTATCTGTCCTTAATTTAGAAGTGTAAGACTAGAGAGAAGGCAACAGTCATCACCCCCCATCGTCAACTCTTGGACTACTCTTTTACTGACGAATAATGGGATTTACCGTACCATTATAACGACCCCAAGGCTGAAACGGCGAATATGTTTGGTGTGACGGAGATTCGAACCCGCGACCCTCAGACTACGAGTCGAGCACCCTAACCATCTGGCTATGCTTTGTCCGTAAGCGAGTCTTGAGATCTGTTAAGAAGTGTATGAATACATTGGTTACTTAAAAAGAATTCTATCTTAAACTCATTAACATCCTGTCTTATTGTCTAAACTTATAATAAAGAATTCCGCAGGTAGAAGAAGTGCTGCTACCACAGTGAAGGAATTAATCAGTTTAACAGGTCAGGTTTAACTGTCAACGATGACCTCATTAGCTTAGAACTAACAACTAAAGTATGTTAATTAGCACACGAATACATCTCCATACAAATATTAACGCCAATCAGCCAGAATCACAAATATTATACATGGATCTTAGTCAGCCCGTCATCGTCAGCCAATCAGAAGTCAGGAAGCACTTTAATAAACACTTAATATGTCTGTTAACATCAACCAATCAGAATCCTAGAAACACTTCATAAGATACTTAAACAGACTATTAGTATTAGCCAATCAGGATCAAGTAAACATTTCACCAACACACCCACACAAGAATTGCTATTAAATACATTCAATAAATATTGCCAAGGACACAGGAAAATCATGTTAGTTCATTTGTAAGACAAAGAGATAATTTAGAAATTACTTGAATATTATCCTACATGTAAAACACATGACCAGATAAGATTCGTCGATTATTCATGACATTTATCAATAAGTTTTTTATTTAAATTGTTTAGGTGAGAACAGAATTTGTCAATGTTTATCGTTGTAAGCAAAAATCCGTTCAACCGGAGTGGGTTAGTAACAAAGTTCCAGAAGCTACGAGTATGCACATGGCAACACTTGGCTGGCTGTGAGTGTCTCATACCTGTGGTAAACACACTAAAAAGGTATCTTGACCACGTGGAGTTAGAAAGGTTGTGTAAAACATAATTCATTAATTTAAATTTAACTAATTAAGTAAAGTTGTGACAACATATCGTAACGATGAAACCTAGAGAGAGGAAGTCATCGCACAAACGATAGGCTTAAGAAATGAAAAACAATAAACAGGAATGTATTCTAAAGACAGTTGGTACGGATATTAAACCTTCAATTAAAATAAAGTACAGAACAACCTTTCGATCTTTTTAGGTCATCTTCAGAATACAATTCTACTTTTTACTACTTCAAGGGGGTTTCTTGTCATCATGATTAAACAGAAATTTACGACGTATTTTAGCCTAATACGCATGAGCAAACACTTCTCAACCTGCGTAGTGTTAGGATAGCGTGGAACAATATCTCTGAATTAAATATGGTTAAAAAAAACAAATTTATCATTACAACACGTATGTTTGGATATTGTTGGTGATTATGCTTACTAGCTAGATACAGTATCGCAGTGGATGGATATGTAATCCAGGTAGCTTACATATGCATATATGTATTATAACCATAAATTTTCAAGCCATAAACAAAACACATTAACATGAAATGAAATACGCTGCATATTTTTAAAAAGGATGCTAGTGTATCCTAGGTTTTGCAGCTGACTGCGGAAGTAGGACCAACATTGCGGTGGGATACACTGTCTATGTATGTATTAAATATCAGTAGTTCACTTATCCTAATAAGCGAGTTTACTATATATATATATATGTGTGTAAGTAACAAAGTTACAGAATGAGACATCTGTGCTTTGCCCACCACGGGTCTAGAAACCGGGAGTCAAGCGTTGGAAGCCCGCAGACATGTCGCTGTGCCACCAGGGGGGTGAATTATCCAATGTAATTAATCACAAAACGAAATAATTATCATGAGAACTCATAAATGGCTACTTGAATGATGTATGGGCTTGTTAATACATGCCGCCCCACCAAAACAAAACTGACAGCAACTGCAGATTGACCACAACGCGATCTAACAAAAGGATGTTTGTTTGTTTGTTTTTGAATTTTGCACAAAGCTACTCGAGGGCTATCTGCGCTAGCCGTCCCTAATTTAGCAGTGTAAGACTGGAGGGAAGGCAGCTAGTCATCACCACCCACCGCCAACTCTTGGGCTACTCTTTTACCAACGAATAGTGGGATTGACCGTCACATTATAACGCCCCACGACTGTAAGGGCGAGCATGTTTGGCGCGACGGGGATCTAACAAACGGAAAAGCTTCGTAAGTTATTGTTACTACATTTTAATGTTTTATACGTTTATAACAACTTAAATGAATTATATACCTGACACAAATAATACAAAGTCCAGTCGTTCTTTGCAAATACACCAACTTTCATAAAAGTGTCCTAAGTAAATACATAAATGTCATACTTGGTTTTTTTTTTTAGAAATAGTATTTTTCCAGTAACAACACTATTTCTTGCATATATATGCATATATAAATATATATATATATCAGGCATATATATATAAAGTAATGAATAATTAGATAAACTAGTACTCTTTCTCTTGTTCACTTATTTAATTGTTGTTGGTTTTCGCTACTAATTCAATTTTAGAATCTTCAACCACTGATTTGTTCTTGAATTCTCTCGATTTTATCAAATAAAGAAATGGCTTTGAATCTACTCGCTACGGTAAATACGTCAGATATAGACATGGTACTAATTATGACCCATAAGTTGGTTCATAAAATAGCAAAGAGAAAGACATTTCTAGATCAGTTCTGGATCCCGAATCTAGTGTGTAGATCTTAACAACTGGCTAAGTCGACACGTGTCCTTAGAATTCCAGTCACCAACCAGACAAATAACAATAACTGGTGTACGAAATAACAAAAAGCTAAAATAAATTAGAGATGAGAACTTTTTCACCTGGTGGTTATTTTAGTCGAAGTAATTTTGCATTGAAAAATAAACAAGGAAAAGACTAATGAACTACAAATGTCTCTGTAAAAATAATGTCATTTTTGATAATACAAAACAGTACTAAATAGATCTGTGTTTGGAGATACTAGGACTATCACTTGGTAACTTGAACTGCTGAGAATACATGTAAACAAGCGGAAGATGAGTGGTACATTGTCCCACGAGTTAAGCTAGAGGGGGTTACCATGGAAACTGCCCATCCTCTTGTAAAGGGCGTTAGATGCCCTATGGACTTATTGTTTTATCTTGGTCTATTCATTAGCATGGACATTAGAAATCACTACGGGAAACCTTTTCATGAAACAACAAAGGCTCGCGACTATCTTCACGCGCTCTGATAGAAGCTGTGATTGGTTAACTTATACAATTGCTGATGCCTGACAAATGGTAGATGTAGTGTTATGTAATGCAGTCAGAGACACGGAAACAAGTAGTGATTCTACTTTGTTAACCAAATGAACACTTGGTTCGAGAGTTTTTCTACTACGTTTTCGTCTGCCTTATTATTTTCTAAGTCGGAGTTTTTTATTCTTGTTGAGTTTTTTTTAGCTATTATTTAAATTTAAAGAAAAATTTGAGGTTCACTCAAACGTTGTGGACCTTGTTTTATTCGAATACCTGAAAGTTGGGTTCATTGTTCTCGAAACGTCTTTAATAAAAGAAAATCGAACATTTTCTGGAGACTAATTTGAAACCTCTTTATCAAAAGCCTTCGACAAAATTTTTATTATTTTAAGATAAGTAAATATTTATAGAGTTAGGTTGTAGTGACAACATATGCGTTGAATACAGTACAGAATAATAATTTTACTTAATGTTCAGTTATTAACCCTTATGTCATATACTGCTCGCCCTCTGGTGGCTCAGCGATAAGCTTGGAGACTCCGAACGCCCAAAATCATCGAGATTTCATTCCTGTGACGGCCACACTGCTCTTAGCCCATTCTGTAGCATTGCACTTAAACAAATAAATCACCCGTATCATAAAGCGAAAAGTATGTTACATTAAGCCTAAACAAGGGTTAATTTTTAGTTAATTATACAAATTAAACTTTTAAATGTTAAATGTTTATTATCCGAATCGCAAGATTAATTTTAGTTATCCATAGTAATCTAAATTATAATTCGTCTGTTAAAATGTGAATGGTGAGAACGACACCTATAGTCCCCCGCTGGTACAACAGTAAGTCTACGGATTTACAACGCTAAAATCAGGGGCTCGATTCCCCTTGGTGGACTCACCAGATAGCCCGAGGTAGCTTTGCTAAATCAAAAACACACACGACACCTATAAAATTTATTCATTTTTTTTTCAGAAAAACCTTTCATTTAAGATCAGTAATCACTTTTACATGTCCGTAGTCTGGAAAAAAATGCAGTTTAATGTTAACTACATGTTAATATCCTGTTAACAGTATTACGACACCAGTGATACGGTATAATGTTTACTACATGTTACTATCGTGTTAACAGTATTACGACACCAGTGATACAGTATAATGTTTACTACATGTTACTATCGTGTTAACAGTATTACGACACCAGTGATACAGTATAATGTTAACTACATGTTACTATCGTGTTAACAGTATTACGACACCAGTGATACAGTTTAATGTTAACTACATGTTAATATCCTGTTAACAGCATTACGACACCAATGATACAGTATAATGTTTACTACATGTTACTATCGTGTTAACAGTATTACGACACCAATGATACAGTATTTACTACATGTTAATATCCTGTTAATAGTATTACGACACCAGTAATACGGTATAATGTTAACTACATGTTAATATCCTGTTAACAGTATTACGACACCAATGATACAGTATAATGTTTACTACATGTTAATATCCTGTTAACAGTATTACAACACCAATGATACGGTATAATGTTAACTACATGTTAATATCCTGTTAACAGTATTACGACACCAGTGATACAGTATAATGTTAACTACATGTTAATATCCTGTTAACAGTGTTACGACACCAGTGATACAGTATAATGTTAACTACATGTTAATATCCTGTTAACAGTGTTACGACACCAATGATACAGTATAATGTTAACTATATGTTAATATCCTGTTAACAGTGTTACGACACCAGTGATACAGTATAATGTTAACTACATGTTAATATCCTGTTAACAGTATTACGACACCAATGATACAGTATAATGTTAACTACATGTTAATATCCTGTTAACAGTGTTACGACACCAATGATACGGTATAATGTTTACTACATGTTAATATCCTGTTAACAGTGTTACGACACCAATGATACAGTATAATGTTAACTATATGTTAATATCCTGTTAACAGTGTTACGACACCAGTGATACAGTATAATGTTAACTACATGTTAATATCCTGTTAACAGTATTACGACACCAGTGATACGGTATAATGTTAACTACATGTTAATATCCTGTTAACAGCATGACGACACCAGTGATACAGTATAATGTTAACTACGTGTTAATACCCTGTTAACACTATTACAATATCGATGAACGAAAGTATTGTTGTTGACTGTTAAAAACATCATTTTACGGACCAACGTTTTCGACTCCAGATCTAATTGTTATAGTATACCACAATATTAATAACAGTACACGAGATATTAACTGTACTACACAATACAATATACTATACCTTTAGCAAGTGAGGATGGAGTATCAAACCCAGATTTATAAAGATTTTTACTATGCCGGCTGACAAAGAGGATAATTTAGTACTCGAAACTTCATTAGAAATATTCCATAAATTATAAGAACTGAATCTTCTCGCAACTTTGACAATGACAAAACAAACAAACACAGATGAACAGCTAACTCAAGAGGAGACAAACAAGTGATAATAGAAAATAGTTAAACAAAGAATTATGACACAGCAGTTATCGTTAAGCTGGCAAGTTGTTTGTTTCATCAGAACAGTCTTCTTTGTTTGTTTGTTGTTTTTTAGGGCGTAAAATTTCCATATTTTCCAGAAAAAAAGAAAGTGTTGGGTTATAGCTGACAAACAAATACTGAGAACCCACGTTTTGTTTCAAATTGTCTTCAAGAACTTCAAGTGTTGAGTTTTATTTGATTGTTTTAAAAACAGTAGAACAGTTCTTTCCGTACTGGAATCAGGAGAACAGTTCTTTCCGCACTGGAATCAGGAGAACAGTTATATCCGTACTGGAATTGCTTTTCGACCCATGTGACACGTATTGTTTTTTGTTTGATTTTTTCTTGGAGATTTAGTAATTCTACTAATACGTTTGTAGAAGTTACTGAAGATGCTTCTAAAGTAGAAAACTGACATAAAGAACTCTAGTTTAATTGTATAATGTATTACGTACTAACAAAGAAAATATGAACAAAATAGAATATAATATAACCTAGTGACCCCTAGTGACTTCAAATAAAAATTATGTAAATAAGACGTGATGAAGTTATTATAACACATTAAAAGTATACCTGGATTCGAGAATACAGACTAATGTGTAAAACACCACTACAAACAGAACGTTGACTAATGTATAAAACAATAACACAGAATGAAAGTGGAATACATACTAATGTGTAAAACACCACTACAAACAGAACGTAGACTAATGTCTAAAACAATAACACAGAATGAAAGTGAAATACAGACTAATGTGTAAAACACCACTGCAAACAGAACGTAGACTAATGTGTAAAACAATAACACAGAATGAAAGTGGAATACAGACCAATGTGTAAAACACCACTACAAACAGAACGTAGACTAATGTCTAAAACAATAACACAGAATGAAAGTGAAATACAGACTAATGTGTAAAACACCACTGCGAACAGAACGTAGACTAATGTGTAAAACAATAACACAGAATAAAAGTGGAATACAGACCAATGTGTAAAACACCACTACAAACAGAACGTAGACTAATGTATAAAACAGTAACACAGAAGAAAAGTGGAATACAGACTAATGTGTAAAACACCACTGCAAACAGGACGTAGACTAATGTGTAAAACAGTAACACAGAATGAAAGTGAAATACAGACTAATGTGTAAAACACTACTACAAACAGAACGTAGACTAATGTGTAAAACAATAACACAGAATGAAAGTGAAATACAGACCAATGTGTAAAACACCACTACAAACAGAACGTAGACTAATGTATAAAACAATAACACAGAATAAAAGTGGAATACAGACTAATGTGTAAAACACTACTACAAACAGAACGTAGACTAATGTATAAAACAGTAACACAGAATAAAAGTGAAATACAAACTAATGTGTAAAACACCACTGCAAACAGAACGTGGACTAATGTATAAAACAATAACACAGAATAAAAGTGGAATACAGACTAATGTGTAAAACACTACTACAAACAGAACGTAGACTAATGTATAAAACAGTAACACAGAATGAAAGTGAAATACAGACCAATGTGTAAAACACCACTACAAACAGAACGTAGACTAATGTATAAAACAATAACACAGAATAAAAGTAGAATACAGACTAATGTGTAAAACACTACTACAAACAGAACGTAGACTAATGTATAAAACAGTAACACAGAATAAAAGTGAAATACAGACCAATGTGTAAAACACCACTACAAACAGAACGTAGACTAATGTGTAAAACAGTAACACAGAATGAAAGTGAAATACAGACTAATGTGTAAAACACTACTACAAACAGAACGTAGACTAATGTGTAAAACAATAACACAGAATGAAAGTGAAATACAGACCAATGTGTAAAACACCACTACAAACAGAACGTAGACTAATGTATAAAACAATAACACAGAATAAAAGTGGAATACAGACTAATGTGTAAAACACTACTACAAACAGAACGTAGACTAATGTATAAAACAGTAACACAGAATAAAAGTGAACTACAGACCAATGTGTAAAACACCACTACAAACAGAACGTAGACTAATGTATAAAACAATAACACAGAATAAAAGTGGAATACAGACTAATGTGTAAAACACTACTACAAACAGAACGTAGACTAATGTATAAAACAGTAACACAGAATGAAAGTGAAATACAGACCAATGTGTAAAACACCACTACAAACAGAACGTAGACTAATGTATAAAACAATAACACAGAATGAAAGTGGAATACAGACTAATGTGTAAAACATCACTACAAACAGAACGTTGACTAATGTATAAAACAATAATACAGAATGAAAGTGGAATACAGACCAATGTGTAAAGCACCACTTCCAACAAAACATAATGTTTAAAATAAGAAACACTTGAGTGACAATAGAATACAAAGTGATATGTGAAACAACATGACAAAGAAAATGTAGAGAAATGTGTAAAACAAAAGAATCTAGAGTGACAATGGAACACGGACTAGATTTAGACCCAAAGGACAAATCGGTGTAATGTGTTTAATAAGTGTCTTGGAGGACATATTAACAATTCTGAATAAAGCATCATATAAATATTTGTAGAATTCATTATTGATAGTGAAATTTATGTTAATGAATGAAACAATAAAAGAGTTAACTAGAAGAATGATAAATGGAAAGGGTGCTGACTGTTACACATCGCTAATGATAGAGAATTTGGAAACTTAATGTTTCTAACGTACAAAACACAGTTTAAGTAAATTGAACAGTTTTTAAACTACCTCATGTTATCATACGAGAAATCTTGTAGAGTGACAATTGAAACAGTGAGTTTATGTTGCGGAAGCAAATAGTTTATCACCGAAGAAAGAAAGACTTTCTGTTTACTTTAAACGAACCCAGAACATGAACGTAAAACTTGAACACATGTCAAAGTGAGTGGGTGAATTTTAAACAGCTCAAATTAATTCATTAATGAGTGACAGCTTTTAACTGTTTAATGAGTTGAAAGTATCTGAACTAAAGATGACTGTTACAAAATAATTAACCCATGTGTTTACAGTCAAGATGACTGTTCCAAAATAATAAACCCATGTGTTCACAGTCAAGATGACTGTTCCAAAATAATAAACCCATGTGTTTACAGTCAAGATAACTATTACAAAATAATAAACCCATGTGTTTAAAGTCAAGATGACTGTTCCAAAATAATAAACCCATGTGTTTACAGTCAAGATAACTGTTACAAAATAATAAACCCATGTGTTTAAAGTCAAGATGACTGTTCCAAAATAATAAACCCATGTGTTTACAGTCAAGATAACTGTTACAAAATAATAAACCAATGTGTTTAAAGTCAAGATGACTGTTACAAAATAATAAACCCATGTGTTTACAGTCAAGATAACTGTTACAAAATAATAAACCAATGTGTTTAAAGTCAAGATAACTGTTACAAAATAATAAACCCATGTGTTTAAAGTCAAGATGACTGTTCCAAAATAATAAACCCATGTGTTTACAGTCAAGATAACTGTTACAAAATAATAAACCAATGTGTTTAAAGTCAAGATAACTGTTACAAAATAATAAACCCATGTGTTTACAGTCAAGATAACTGTTACAAAATAGTAAACCAATGTGTTTAAAGTCAAGATGACTGTTACAAAATAATAAACCCATGTGTTTACAGTCAAGATAACTGTTACAAAATAATAAATGCATGTGTTTAACTAAAGATAACTGTTACAAAATAATAAACCCATGTGTTTAACTAAAGATAACTGTTACAAAATAATAAACCCATGTGTTTAAACTGAAGATAACTGTTACCACACAATAAGCTCATGTTTTTAAACTATAGATAACTGTTACCACATAATAAGCCGATGTGTTGTGAACTAAAGATAACTGTTAGAACATAATAAACTCATGTGTGTAAATTAAAAATAACTGTTACAAAATGATAACTTTATCAGAGTGGTTTGGTGTCTCTAAATTCGAGAAAACTGTTATAAAAAGAAAAGATAAATCCAACATCATTATAGTTAAACAAATTATAAGTGGAAGATAGAATATCTTTAGTTATTCAAGAACACACTTATTGAGTCCAGTAAAAAAAGGAACAGTAGTACAGTGTCCAAGATAACTATATTAAAAACAACAACAACGTAGGTTTGAGTCTAAATTGTCAATGATTCAAGGTAACTAACTGTTCTTTATGAACAACGACTGTCGTGGCGTCAACACTTCCGCTAAGCGAATGAATTTTGATTGATTATAACTAGTTATACTCTTCGTAAGGCAGTACTGAAGACAGATTTTTAAAACTACAATCTTTATTCAATCTTTTACATGATATTAAGTAATTATAATCGTAATTTTAAAAACACAGTTGATCCGACATTAATGTCTAAAGACAAGCTTAATAAAATATTTTGTTTAAAATTTAGAAAACGTTAGGGCTAAGTTTCAGAAAACTTTAGGGCTAAGTTTCAAAAAACGTTACGGCTAAGTTTCAGAAAACGTTAGGGTTAAGTTTCAAAAAACGTTAGGGCTAAGTTTCAGAAAACGTTAGGGTTAAGTTTCAGAAAACGTTAGGGCTAAGTTTCAGAAAACGTTAGGGCTAAGTTTCGTTGAGTTGACGAAAAACTAATAAACGCTTGATAAAGTCAAATGATTTTTGGTGGAATGTTATTCAGTACTTGATAGAAATAGAAATTATTTATTCTGAGAATAATTAAATACAAAGCAATAAAATAATGTATAATGTTTTAAACAGAAAAGAAAATAATTGTTTCGTGTAGTAACTAATATTTTTATGGACTTGTTTTATTATTGTAAGGTCTTAATCAATAGAATAACATCTATAAAATGTCTTCTGTTAACAAGCTCGCGCAGTTCAGTTACTTCTGCTAGTGGAAGTTATCGCTTACGCTAACATAGTTGATTTAAATTCAGCCGAATATTCGTGTGAATGTGCTCGTGCACGTGATAAGACTATAAATCAATTATGTCTTCCTGATAAAATATATATATACAAGGCAGCAGAGTTGATTGTGACAAAGAAATTCTGTTTAATATAAACAGTAGACAGAAACAATATCTCGTTAGATAAAACTTATTTTCAGACCAGGTTTTTGTCTTCTTGGAATAGAAGGACACTTTGTTTTTATAGTACTAGCTGGAAATGTCCTGGTGGGTTTTTTTTTCTTCAAAACGGCAGCTATGACCAATGAAACTAAGTTATTAAAAATAATAATAAATCCTATGTTTTTTTCAAAATGTTCATGGTACGAGTGCTATTTTGTGTAGGTGATAACTTTACGTACTTATAATGATAACATTCGAGGTTGTGATTCTGCCAGCAATGAACAAAGCGCAGATGGTCTACTGTTTAGCTTTCCGTTAAAAACAAACAAACAAACAAACTGAACCACTGAACAGAAGGTTTGTTTTGACCTAAATGCTGAGAGCTGTAACATAACACATCAAAACATAAACTTACTTGTATTGGTTCTATATGAGGTGGCTCCCAGTAAAAGTTGCAACATAAATATAAACATAAGTATATTCATATTGGTTCTATGTAATATAACAGATCAAAACATAAATTTACTGGTTCTATGTGATGGGTTATACTGATGGTTGTAACATAACACATCAAAAGATAAACTTACTCATATTGGTTCTATGCGATGGGTTCTACTGAGGGTTTTAACGTAACAAATCTAAACATAAGTATATTCATATTGGTTCTATAAGAGGTGGGTCTCAATGAGAGTTGTAACATAACATTAAAACGTAAACTTACTCATATTGGTTCTATAAGGTGGACTCCACTGAGGGTTGTAACAGATAAAAATAAATTACTGATAACGACACAACACGCACAGGTGTAAATCTGGTAGGTTCTCAACAGCACAAAGATAAACCAAAAATCTGAAGTAATTAAACAAGTGTGTGTTAAGTGTTAAGTGTGTGTGTTAATTAAACAAGTTAAGACCACAAAATCCGTAAGCGGCTTTCGGGTGTTCAAATGTATCAAACTAACTAAAACTGACACCATCTTATTGTAACAATGATGTCTTGTATTACATTGTAACAATGATGTCTTGTATTACATTGTAACAATGATGTCTTGTATTACATTGTAACAAGGATGTCTTGTATTACATTATAACAATGATGTATTGTATTACATTGTAACAATGATGTCTTGTATTACATTGTAACAAGGATGTCTTGTATTACATTGTAACAATGATGTCTTGTATTACATTGTAACAATGATGTCTTGTATTACATTGTAACAATGATGTATTGTATTACATTGTAACAATGATGTCTTGTATTACATTGTAACAATGATGTATTGTATTACATTGTAACAATGATGTCTTGTATTACATTGTAACAATGATGTCTTGTATTACATTGTAACAAGGATGTCTTGTATTACATTGTAACAATGATGTCTTGTATTACATTGTAACAAGGATGTCTTGTATTACATCGTAACAATGATGTCTTGTATTACATTGTAACAATGATGTCTTGTATTACATCGTAACAATGATGTCTTGTATTACATTGTAACAATGATGTCTTGCATTACATTGTAACAAGAATGTCTTGTATTACATTGTAACAATGATGTCTTGTATTACATTGTAACAATGATGTATTGTATTACATTGTAACAATGATGTCTTGCATTACATTGTAACAGTGATGTATTGTATTACATTGTAACAATGATGTCTTGTATTACATTGTAACAATGATGTCTTGTATTACATTGTAACAAGGATGTCTTGTATTACATTGTAACAATGATGTATTGTATTACATTGTAACAATGATGTCTTGTATTACATTGTAACAATGATGTATTGTATTACATTGTAACAATGATGTCTTGTATTACATTGTAACAATGATGTCTTGTATTACATTGTAACAAGGATGTATTGTATTACATTGTAACAATGATGTCTTGTATTACATTGTAACAATGATGTCTTGTATTACATTGTAACAAGGATGTATTGTATTACATTGTAACAATGATGTCTTGTATTACATTGTAACAATGATGTCTTGTATTACATTGTAACAAGGATGTCTTGTATTACATTGTAACAATGATGTATTGTATTACATTGTAACAATGATGTCTTGTATTACATTGTAACAATGATGTCTTGTATTACATTGTAATAATGATGTATTGTATTACATTGTAACAATGATGTATTGTATTACATTGTAACAATGATGTCTTGTATTACATTGTAACAATGATGTCTTGTATTACATTGTAACAATGATGTCTTGTATTACATTGTAACAATGATGTCTTGTATTACATTGTAACAATGATGTATTGTATTACATTGTAACAATGATGTATTGTATTACATTGTAACAATGATGTCTTGTATTACATTGTAACAATGATGTATTGTATTACATTGTAACAAGGATGTCTTGTATTACATTGTAACAATGATGTCTTGTATTACATTGTAACAATGATGTATTGTATTACATTGTAACAATGATGTCTTGTATTACATTGTAACAATGATGTATTGTATTACATTGTAACAAGGATGTATTGTATTACATTGTAACAATGATGTCTTGTATTACATTGTAACAATGATGTATTGTATTACATTGTAACAAGGATGTCTTGTATTACATTGTAACAATGATGTCTTGTATTACATTGTAACAATGATGTATTGTATTACATTGTAACAATGATGTCTTGTATTACATTGTAACAATGATGTCTTGTATTACATTGTAACAATGATGTATTGTATTACATTGTAACAATGATGTCTTGTATTACATTGTAACAATGATGTCTTGTATTACATTGTAACAATGATGTATTGTATTACATTGTAACAAGGATGTCTTGTATTACATTGTAACAAGGATGTCTTGTATTACATTGTAACAATGATGTATTGTATTACATTGTAACAATGATGTCTTGTATTACATTGTAACAATGATGTCTTGTATTACATTGTAACAAGGATGTCTTGTATTACATTGTAACAATGATGTCTTGTATTACATTGTAACAAGGATGTCTTGTATTACATTGTAACAATGATGTCTTGTATTACATTGTAACAATGATGTATTGTATTACATTGTAACAAGGATGTCTTGTATTACATTGTAACAATGATGTCTTGTATTACATTGTAACAATGATGTATTGTATTACATTGTAACAATGATGTCTTGTATTACATTGTAACAATGATGTATTGTATTACATTGTAACAAGGATGTATTGTATTACATTGTAACAATGATGTCTTGTATTACATTGTAACAATGATGTATTGTATTACATTGTAACAAGGATGTCTTGTATTACATTGTAACAATGATGTCTTGTATTACATTGTAACAATGATGTATTGTATTACATTGTAACAATGATGTCTTGTATTACATTGTAACAATGATGTATTGTATTACATTGTAACAAGGATGTATTGTATTACATTGTAACAATGATGTATTGTATTACATTGTAACAAGGATGTCTTGTATTACATTGTAACAATGATGTCTTGTATTACATTGTAACAATGATGTCTTGTATTACATTGTAACAATGATGTATTGTATTACATTGTAACAAGGATGTATTGTATTACATTGTAACAATGATGTCTTGTATTACATTGTAACAATGATGTATTGTATTACATTGTAACAAGGATGTCTTGTATTACATTGTAACAATGATGTCTTGTATTACATTGTAACAATGATGTATTGTATTACATTGTAACAATGATGTATTGTATTACATTGTAACAATGATGTATTACTGTTCTGCTTCTTTAAACAGAGAAACTTTCTACTTCTCACAATAAAAAACACGTCAAATTAACATTAATGGCTTATTTTTGTAATTTCATGAGTATCACGAGATCTTACTTAATGAATCGTGTGTTCAGCCAGTTCTGAATCAATTTCTAAGTTTGCCTACAAGCTCGTGCGTTCCACGCGAAAGAAAATACGTAAAAGCTTTTTCCCAATCTAAAGTTGACTTGAATAAGTGCGTCTTTTTTTCTATTTATTATAATAAGAGTGTAGCGTTTCTTTTAAAAGAGAGTTACAAATTCTATAGCAGTTCACTGTTATCGATTCAATCAAATAGTGACGTCATCAAACAGACTCATGATTAACCATTCCAGTAAGAGCTCGGGCCGAGCGCTGCTAAACATTTAGCGTGGATCTGAAAATTTTTGATACTAGTCCCTTCGCTGTCTACGACATCATATAAAAAGAAAACAAATCGATTCCGCATTTTGGGGCTGTTGATGCTTTATAAGAGTAACAGTCAAATCCCATTATTCAGTCTGACAACAGTAACCCAAAAATTAGTGGAATGTGATATAGGCTAGCTATCTGTTCTCTCGTCTACCATTATAGAATTACGAGGCGGCTGGTGCAGATATAGCCCTCGAGAAATTGATGTGTGTGTATGTTTTCTTATCGCAAGGCTACAACGGACTATTTACTCTGTCCACAAAGGGGAATCGAAACCCTTGTTTTAGCATTGTAAATCCTAAGACTTACCTGCTGTCCCACTGTAAAATTCAACAAACAAACAAAAACCAAAACTTAAAAGATCCAATAGAATTAGGCCCGACATGGCCAGGTGGTTAAGGCACTCGTAATCTGAGGTTCGCGAGTTCCAGTCACCATCACACCAAATATGCTCCCCCTTTCGGCCGTGGAGGAGTTATATATGGCGATTAATCCCGCTATTCGTGGGTAAAAGAGTAGCCCAAGAGTTGGCGGTGGGTGGTGATGACTAGCTGCCTTCCCTCTAGTCTTACACTGCTAAATCAGGGACGGTTAGTGCAGATAGCCCTCGAGTAGCTTTGCGCGAAATTACAAACAAATCAAACCCACAAAATTATTGCTCTTTCATATATCTGCTATGATCACGACGTAATTAAATTTCGCGATATGAAACACTTGGCGAGACTGAACAAATATCCAAGAAAAGATATGATGAACGTATCCTACATAACGTGTTTTTTTTCTTCATATCTTGTCAGTATATGAAACTCTGACGACAAAGAAAATAATTGATTCTGTCACATCGAACATTTAATGACGTTTCTTTGTTTCATCTATCGAAACTCGTTCGAAAGAAAAGAACAGAACGGACCCTTGGACTCTCGTCACGAACCAAGAAATACATGGCGTTCTATTCTTTCTCGCACACACGAGCAAATGTGAGAAACGCTACAGCTGACGCGAGGAAACCTAGCTGCTTCGCATCAAACGGCGGATCCAGCGCCACGTGCTCCTGCTGTCTAAACCAATAACGTACTGAATAACGAAAGGTTGAATGTAAGCAAATAACGTCAGAATCTAAGGTAATACAACCCGGTAAATTTTCCACATTAACCCTTAAAACTGTAAATAAAAATAGATAAAGCAATATATCAATCAAGCTTTAGTGTTTTGTTCTAGTGAACGTTTATTCACTGACAGTTTCCGACAGGATTCGGTGAAAGACGGTTTGACAATTATCACGTTCAAATGAATACATCAAAAGGACTAACAGGTGCTATACATGAATTAATAAAAACTAGCATATCCTGCACATGCATTGATAACACTAATACATGTTAAACATGGGTTGTTTAAGCTACTGTCCAAGAAAATCAAAATATAAAGATACGACTAGGTTGTTCACAGGCTACAAAATAAATGGATAAGATCAGATTATGTACAAGCGACAAAATTAATGGATAATATTAGATTGCTTGTAGACAACGAAGTGGTTGAATACGATTGAGTTGTCTATGAAAAATATTAATAAATAACAATAAGTCTTCAGTTGTATAAGAATAGCTTAAACAAATTGAAGAGTTCTGTCATATCCAACAAAGTCTAACTTCAAGAGAATCTTTCCAACTTCCAGACAATTCACCAAACTAGAATCTCTCCAACCAGAAAGGTGTACCCTTAACATGAATAAAACTAGACTCTCTCTAACACCCAGAAGGTTCTGTTCTTACAATGTATAAAACTAGACTCTCTCCAACTTCCAGAAGGTTCTATCTTAATTAAAACAACTAGAATCTCTTAAAACTTATGGGTCAAATTTACCAAGTCCACTGTTGCCTAGTGACCGAACAGAACTTTAGAGTGACATACTAGGAACAGACAACATCTACCAATGAATCTGTTATTTTATCAGCACTGTCACAACCACGAGTTATTTCATTCTATTCTGTTCCACCCCAACCTATGAGCGATCAGTCGTCCAACCGGAACTGACGTGCACACTTCAACGGGCGGTGACTCACAGAGTTGACATAACATCGCCCAGCGTGTCATGTCACGTAGATAGCAATGTGATAAAAACGGACTAACTATCGGCAGCCGTAATCTTAGCTTGGACTGTTTGGAGAACGTAGAGGGAGGAAGCAGATTTGAAAAAAAGAGAGGAAAAGAAACAAACTGAATTTCTTTACTTCACTGTATTCACGCATAACTTGCTAATGATAAAGTTTTGAATTTAAAAAAATCTAAGCAGAAAGCTGCTGTAGAGAGAATGGCAGTTTTATATACGGTTCTCTAAGCTGAAAGAGGTCGCTACTTCGATTCTGGCGAAGCCGTGAAGAACTGAAAACTTACACTTTAAGTCACTACAATGTCTGAAAATATTAGAATTCTTTCCACTCATGAAGAATTGAGTATTCGCCATTTATTTGAACTGAAGTTGTAGAACACTTTTGTTTAACACTAACATGGCGGAACAAACGATTGTAATTTTACTCAAACGTTATTATTATTTATAAACAGTTTACAGATATTGAGTAGTTTAGTAACAACAACTTTGTAGAACATGTCTTCATTTAAAGAAGTTTTCCTTTCATCTATAAGTCTTATTGTAATTGAATAAAATACGAACCTCTATTTTATATCTTTCACCTGGATAGGCTTAGCTGAGTAACAAAATAATTCCATAAAGAAAAGTAGGCCTAAATACCAGTTACGAAAACTTTCGAAATCTAAGCCATTTGTTAACAATAACACAGGCTCTCAAAATTAAGCGTTTATTAACGCCTGCAACGTGTGGATTCTCGAAAGCTAGGCTATTTTTTTAACATCAATTACATTAGGACTCTCAGAAACTTCGTAACATTAATATTAACTTTTTAAAATAATTTTTGATAAAAAGTACGCTATTGTTGGCATTAATTACACTCTAACCTCACAAATGTGTTTTTTTAACACAAGTAAAGGGCCTAACCCTAAAAATAAGGTTTTCTATTGTCTACCTTGACGTTCTTTATTAAGATGTTACTTGAAAAAATAAAAAATTAATAGACAGAAGTTAACAAGTTATCCTTGAAAATTAGCTTTTATTAATACCAGTAGCAAGGTAATCCTCGAGAATTAGCTTTTCTTAATGCCTGTAACAAGGTTAAAACTTCGAGAATTAGCTTCTTCTAATACCTGTAACAAGTCTAAAACTTTAAGAATTAGCTTTTTTAATACCTGTAACAAAGTTAAAACATTAAGAATTAGCTTCTCTTAATACCTGTAACAAAGTTAAAACTTCAAGAATTAGCTTTTTTAATACCTGTAACAAGTCTAAAACTTTAAGAATTAGCTTCTTCTAATACCTGTAACAAGTCTAAAACTTTAAGAATTAGCTTTTTTAATACCTGTAACAAAGTTAAAACTTCAAGAATTAGCTTCTCTTAATACCTGTAACAAAGTTAAAACTTCAAGAATTAGCTTTTTTAATACCTGTAACAAAGTTAAAACTTTAAGAATTAGCTTCTCTTAATACCTGTAACAAAATTAAAACTTTAAGAATTAGCTTTTTTAATACCTGTAACAAAGTTAAAACTTCAAGAATTAGCTTCTCTTAATACCTATAACAAAGTTAAAACTTTAAGAATTAGCTTCTCTTAATACCTATAGCAAAGTAACCCTCGAAAATAAATTTTCTGATAGACTTGTTAAAATTGTTTAAATATTTCGATAAGACCATGAACAAACTAATAAGGATTAGTCTAACAATAAAACTGTAAGTTACTGTTGTCTAATTAGAATATATTATACTCAAAATAAATCTTACGTTTTTATAAATAATGTAAAGAAATACAAAAGAAGTATTGTAGGAGATTTAGAATCTTAACGGATCAATATTTATACATTTTATATTAAATATTAACGAACGTATGAACATTTCATAGACTCCATCTCGGTGATAAAGGTGACTTTTTACACGTTGGGAAACCTGGTCTTCTTTTAAGAAAGAAAGCTTAGAATATCTTCTGTATTACTGAGACTGGAACTTAAAGCTGTGTAGCAATATAATTTGTAATTAAATTTCAACATCAATGGGTAGTTTAGAAGTAAGCTTATAAGGTGTTAAATTATATTAGTAAAACATAAATACTGCACGCGTAATTAAATCGTAGCCGTTTTTTACATCAAAATTAAACAATCGACTATGGAATAGAACACCATATATTTGCTTTATAAGCCCTCGAGCCAAGAGTTACAAGAAAATAAATGTAATTTAATAAAGTTTATCCTGATTGTCTAGTTATCTCAGTTGCTAATGAGTTGTAATTATTTTTATTGTATTTTTAAAATAAATGTTTGTAAAAAAATTGCCTATTCAGTAGTGTTGAATATCATAACAAAATATATTTTTATGATATGAAACAACTAACTTTCCTGCTATTTTTACTCTTTCTACCCTCAGAATAAAGCAATGTAACATACCAAAACACACGTAGAAAAATATGGTGGAATAGCACCTGATAGAACACTAATTTCAAAGAATTTAGGGTTCGGATATTATCATAGGTGCTGACATCTCTAATTTGTAACTACTGACCAGCAGACCCACAATCACAAGAGTTCAGTTTGGTTCTTCGAACAGAGCAACAGAGTTGATTAATTATTTTACCACGCAGGCGCGTGGTATCGTGTTTAGCGATACCACATCTCGAACCTCGGACCCTTTCTCTGAAGTCAGTCACGATATCCACGTTCGCTTTATGTAAGTGAAATATACGTTAAATCATTCATGCCAATAGATATGGTAGTGCTCCTATATATACGATAACCGCATGATACATATAGTTTTATTATGAAGTTAATTTGTTTCTTCCAAAGTCCATATATCCAAAGCTAATCAACAGAGACCTCTGGCATGTTGCAGATGAACTAATGGTACGATTACAAAAACTAATTATCAAACAGTGGTGCTAATTGCGAACTCCGTACGGCCAACATTTGGGATGTGGTCACCTTTCATGTCCTAATGCAGTTTTTATTTGTGTGGAAACGTGAAACACAACTGTTCGATTTCCAACAGCTGCTCTTTGTTTAGCTTAGTATGAGACCTTTCAGTTTTGTCAAAGTAGAGACTTGAGGCAACTTCATAACCAAGTAGAAGACCCAGAGATCGTGCTGGTCATGTGTGTGTGTGAAAGTGTGGCTATCTAACATTGTAATAACACCAAGTAACGGAACTAATGTAATACATAACAATGGTTGTCAAACTATGTAATAACACCGAGTAACGGAACTGATGTTACACGTTACAATGGTTTTCTGAGGTTATAATAACACCAAATAACAGAAATCATGTATGCATTACAATGGTTGTCTAACTTAATAATAATACCGAGTAACGGAACTGATGTTACACATTACAATGATTGTCTAACTTTGTAATAACACCGAGTAACGGAACTAATGTTATACATAACAATGGTAAAAGAACACGTGGAAAAGAAAGCTAAATCGACGGAGTTTCAAGACAGAGAGAAATGTGGATAAAATACCTTAAGAAAACAATTCTATTAACAGTCCAAGTTGTTTCTTATACTCTCTTGTCCTATGTCGTAATTGAGCCTTCTTATAATGAGAAGTAAGATTACGTAACCGTTAGCTGTTTCATAGTTATTACATTTACGTTTGTTTGATGTGTTAGTGGATTCAGTTGATAAACATATTTCGTTCGATATTAATTTAACATTTTTAACTGAGTTGAGGGAATAAACTAAAAGACGAGTTATAAATCATTGGTTTTTATAAACGATGTCTTTAAAAATAAAACAATGACGTGTAAAATGTTTGTTGATGTAATAAAACATATTATTATAGATACCTGTATATATTCAAAACCTGGTGGTCTTGTCTTTCCTTTCGTCGTAATAAGTAAGGATGACTTGATTAGTTATTTTAAACTCTTAATTAAATGCATCTATTTGTTCCTAATGGAATAAAAATTCGGTACTTGTTAAAATAAACAAACAAATAGAATCAGCAAGAACAGAGAAATACAGTTCTGAACCGAAATAGGCAACCTGTGAGCACGTGAGCTAAACAGTTAGGATTGAAACCCCTACGACTGAATCGCCTCTAATTTTGTACTGTACTGACCGGTCAAAAAGCATCTAATCAGTAGCATCCTCGTCACGAGAGCTTCGCGAGATCGACTGTCACTTTTATAACGCATACACAGTCGAAATTCCTGAGAGTGTTCATCGAACTTAGGACATTTCGAGCTACAGCGGCTACACCCGATCTGCATAGAAAGTGAACTTAAATGATTTCCACGCGGGTAGGTGGTAAGTTTACGAACTGACACCCTAAAATCCGGAGTTCGATCCCTTGCAGTGGCTAGAGAGCATATAACATATTGAATAGCTTGGCGATAAAACAGCACAAAAACAACCTTAATTCTACGAAAACGTAACAAAAATAATTCCCAGTCGCATGACGATATTCTTTATAACTGAAGTTAATAACTAAATTGAGAAATTATCTCAACTATTTGTTTTTATTAAACATCGCTATTTCACTTGCACCATCTTTCAGTTTCTTGAAATATACATTAATGAATGTAAGTAATGATAACCTTGGTCATGACTGTATGGACTTGTTAAAAATTAGGCCTAGTCTTGGCCGCGTTACATTTCTGTAGTTCAGCGTGTGTGTTCTTTGGGTCTTTTTATTCATTGAATTAATGTATTAAAAATATCACAATGTAATAGAGGTTTTCTTTATTATTATATCTACTGAACGTCCTAAAAATAAAGTTACAATATAACTGAACTCCAAATGAAAATACGTAATTAATATAACACTGTGGTCATATGGTCGATAGGATAGAATATACAGTGCTTAGTTAAGAACTTATACGAGAACCAAAACTTTCGTTCAAAGTATAGGTCGTCAGAACCAGTTTCATTTCCATAAACTAATAAGCCCTCTCTTGTCTCGTACAATTTTGTGTTTTGTTCTCTCGGACGGTCAGCTTTGGACCTATCATTTACTGCTCGTGAAAGCTGATGATTTACTTTCCAGGTCTAGGGATGTTTGGTGGTAGCCATAGTAACGAACACGCACCCACCTCCTCCCAGCAACCCTTCACGACACGCATGCGTAGCTGGATGTATAATCTACACGTTCGTTGACAAAAGCTGTTTCATCGTTATTATAATTTTTCGCTTTCTACACCGATTTCCATAAAATCTCGGCGCCATTTCTTGTACCAACATGAATGACGTAGTGTGTTGAGATCCAGACAACACGTACTTAATTTTGAAGGTGACACACCACTTACCAAAATCACTGGCTGAAGATCCAGTTTCCGGTGCCAATTGTGTAGCCATTTACTTAACAACTACAAAATCAATTAACATGAAATAGAAACTAATTTTTTGTATTCGGAAAGAAGATTTTATTAAATCGGCTTCTTCTTTAACGAGCCCTTTCATTCTATTTTACTCTATTTTATTTTATTCTATTTCATTCTATTTTATTTTATTTCATTCTATTTTACTCTATTTTATTTTATTCTATTTCATTGTATTTTATTTTATTTCATTCTATTTTATTCTATTTTACTATATTTTATTTTATTTTATTCTACTTTACCCTATTTTATTTTATTTCATTCTATTTTACTCTATTTCATTCTATTTTATTTTATTTCATTCTATTTTACTCTATTTTATTTTATTCTACTTCATTTAATTTTATTTTATTTCATTCTATTTTATTCTATTTTACTATATTTTATTTTATTTTATTCTACTTTACTCTATTTTATTTTATTTCATTCTATTTTACTCTATTTTATTCTATCTTATTTTATTTCATTTAATTTTATTTTATTCTATTTTACTCTATTTCATTGTATTTTATCCTATTTTGTCATTTCCATTTACGCAAAGCCTAAACACGAAAGTCATGTCTATAGTGTTAAAATAATTTTCTTTAAAAATGACGTAGCTATTTTACTATATAACACAAGTCTATTAAAAACAAAACCTGACGTAGCTATTTTACTACATAACATAAGTCTATTAAAAACAAAACCTGACGTAGCTATTTTACTACATAACATAAGTCTATTAAAAACAAAACCTGACGTAGCTATTTTACTATGTAACACAAGTCTATTAAAAACAAAACCTGACGTAGCTATTTTACTATAAAACACAAGTCTATTAAAAACAAAACCTGACGTAACTATTTTACTATATAACATAAGTCTATTAAAAACAAAACCTGACGTAGCTATTTTACTATAAAACACAAGTCTATTAAAAACAAAACCTGACGTAACTATTTTACTATATAACATAAGTCTATTAAAAACAAAACCTGACGTAACTATTTTACTATATAACATAAGTCTATTAAAAACAAAACCTAACGTAGCTATTTTACTATATAACATAAGTCTATTAAAAACAAAACCTGACGTAGATATTTTACTATATAATACAAGTCTATTAAAATCAAAACCTAACGTAGCTATTTTACTATATAAGACAAGTCTATTAAAAACAAAACCTAACGTAGTTATTTTACTATACAACACAAGTCTATTAAAATCAAAACCTGATGTAGCTATTTTACTATACAACACAAGTCTATTAAAATCAAAACCTGACGTAGCTATTTTACTATATAACACAAGTCTATTAAAAACAAAACCTGACGTAGCTATTTTACTATACAACACAAGTCTATTAAAACAAAACCTGACGTAGCTATTTTACTATACAACACAAGTCTATTAAAACAAAACCTGACGTAGCTATTTTACTATACAACACAAGTCTATTAAAACAAAACCTGACGTAGCTATTTTACTATACAACACAAGTCTATTAAAACAAAACCTGACGTAGCTATTTTACTATACAACACAAGTCTATTAAAAACAAAACCTGACGTAGCTATTTTACTATACAACACAAGTCTATTAAAAACAAAACCTGACGTAGCTATTTTACTATAAAACACAAGTCTATTAAAAACAAAACCTGACGTAGCTATTTTACTATAAAACACAAGTCTATTAAAAACAAAACCTGACGTAACTATTTTACTATATAACATAAGTCTATTAAAAACAAAACCTGACGTAGCTATTTTACTATATAACATAAGTCTATTAAAAACAAAACCTGACGTAGATATTTTACTATATAATACAAGTCTATTAAAATCAAAACCTAACGTAGCTATTTTACTATATAAGACAAGTCTATTAAAAACAAAACCTAACGTAGTTATTTTACTATACAACACAAGTCTATTAAAATCAAAACCTGATGTAGCTATTTTACTATATAAGACAAGTCTATTAAAATCAAAACCTGACGTAGCTATTTTACTATATAATACAAGTCTATTAAAAACAAAACCTAACGTTCCTATTTTACTATACAACACAAGTCTATTAAAATCAAAACCTGACGTAGCTATTTTACTATATAACACAAGTCTATTAAAAACAAAACCTGACGTAGCTATTTTACTATACAACACAAGTCTATTAAAAACAAAACCTGACGTAGCTATTTTACTATACAACACAAGTCTATTAAAACAAAACCTGACGTAGCTATTTTACTATACAACACAAGTCTATTAAAACAAAACCTGACGTAGCTATTTTACTATACAACACAAGTCTATTAAAAACAAAACCTGACGTAGCTATTTTACTATACAACACAAGTCTATTAAAAACAAAACCTGACGTAGCTATTTTACTATACAACACAAGTCTATTAAAAACAAAACCTGACGTAGCTATTTTACTATACAACACAAGTCTATTAAAAACAAAACCTGACGTAACTATTTTACTATTTTACACAGAAATATCTCTCATCCGAGTTTCCTTGATTTCTTCCTTCAGATACGAACCTCGGATAAGAAATGTTCCACCGAGGCTTCTTGTACACACGGGGCTACTGTAATCGTATGTTGACTGCAATGCTGACTTCAGTATTAATATTGTTAACTTAACATAACGAAATAAGTTGGAATCGTTGTTTTTCTTAATTCGTTGTTCTGTTGATCATTTTTTAACTGTAAACGTATCACCAGTTTCTTAAAATTGTTCAGATTAAACACTTCTCTTAAGGACTTGACAGATATTGCTTACGGTACAAAAACAAGCACTTTATTTATAATGTGGGTGTTCCTTCCTAAATTAGATACGCGATTTCAAAAACAAGAAAAAATATTTAGTATTTTAATATGGGTTCTCCTTCATAACCGTGAAGAGATGTTTCTAAAGATTTATACAATTAATAAGAAATGTAAAAACTAGCTTCCTTGAAGCACTTCTTGTTGCATATTTTTCACACAGCTGGTAAGCTTTCTCATGGTACTGGGAACCGTGTTTTATATTTAGTAGAATAAAATACCGTCACATAAATATTATTCATTTCTCAAATAAGAAAGAATGATTTAATCAAACTCTTTCCTCTCTCCATTGTTTTTTCGACAATTCGCTTTTAACTCTTCAAATATACAAAATGTGAAGAAAATAGCACGACACGACTTTCGAGAGTTTATTTTATAACTGTCTGCCTTCAGATGAGTATTTCATAACCTTCTATAACTGTGCACAAATATTCTACAGCCTTGTTCAACTATACGTGAATATTTAATGGCCTTCTTCAACAGCGTAGGCCCGGCATGGCCAAGCGCGTAAGGCGCGCGACTCGTAATCTGAGGGTCGCGGGTTCGCGCCCGCGTCGCGCTAAACATGCTCGCCCTCCCAGCCGTGGGAGCGTTATAATGTGACGGTCAATCCCACTATTCGTTGGTAAAAGAGTAGCCCAAGAGTTGGCGGTGGGTGGTAATGACTAGCTGTCTTCCCTCTAGTCTCACACTGCTAAATTAGGGACGGCTAGCACAGATAGCCCTCGAGTAGCTTTGTGCGAAATTCCAAACAAACAAATTCAACGGTGTATAAATATTCTACAGCCTTGTTGAACTATACGTGAATATTTAATGGCCTTCTTCAACTGTGTATAAATATTCTACAACCTTGTTGAACTGTACGTGAATATTTAATGGCCTTCTTCAACTGTGTATAAATATTCTACAGCCTTGTTGAACTATACATGAATATTTAATGGCCTTCTTCAACTGTGTATAAATATTCTACAACCTTGTTCAACTATACGTGAATATTTAATGGCCTACTTCAACTGTGTATAAATATTCTACAGCCTTGTTGAACTATACATGAATATTTAATGGCCTTCTTCAACTGTGTATAAATATTCTACAGCCTTGTTGAACTATACATGAATATTTAATGGCCTACTTCAACTGTGTATAAATATTCTACAGCCTTGTTGAACTATACATGAATATCTCACAGGTTTCTCCAACTACATATTTCATTCTTTCTCTTCAACTGAATCGTGCACACGATTACTCCATTACTTTTTAACTACCGTATAAGTGAAAGTAAAGAAAGACGTAATAAGGTGTTAACCACATTGCACCTGTTATATCCAGAACCGACGAGACCTTACGTTATTACTGCGGCTTTAGCGCTGGCTTCTATAGGACAAACATTATTACTTCGTGGTTTTGTTATATTAAATTTAAATATACTACAGGTCTCTTTATTTATCAAGATGTATTCCAAACTATTCTGTAATTAGTCCAAGCAGAATATTTGTTCACCTTCAGCTGTTTTTCCTAGGGTTATTTTAACTGTTTTTTACCCCAGGGTTATTTTAATGGTTTCCTAAGGTCATTTTAACTGTTTTTACCTAGTGTTATTTTAATTTTCTGCTAAAATTCCAAAATACAAACAAAGTCCTGTTGTACGCCGTAATTTAACAACTAGTTTTATCTTCTCATCAAACATGAAGAGTCTGTAACTTTGTTTTCTATAGATTATTATCTCTTCCAGGTTGTTTACTATTGCGTCTTCTCTACCAAACAATAAAGTTTCTTAAAGATTGTATACCATTTCCTTTTCAAGATTGTATACCATTAACTATTCAAGATTGTATACTCTCCTCTCTACTACAGGTTACTATCTCTTCTAGGTTGCACACTGTGGCCTCTTCTCTACTATAAATTATTATAACTTCAATGTCGGATACCATTACCTCTTCTCAAATATACATTATTGTCTCTTGAAGGTTGAATACCATGACCTCTTCAAGGTTATATACCGTTACCTCTTCTCTACTATAGGCTATTATCTCTTCTAGGATGCACACTATGGTTTTCTCTACTATGTATTATTATCACATCACGGTCGTATAACATTAGCTCTTCTCTACAAAATATTACACTATGTAACACAAATTTTGTTCCTGGATAGTATGTGTTATTTCGTAATTGCTTATGTTGTAAAAGTACAGAAAATGGTCGTTATTACCTTCAAACTTTGCTTTTGTGACCTGGATAATGAAATATAGAAATTAACCTATTTTCTATGTAAAAACGGGCAAATTTGCACATTTTCATTTACATAAGGTCTGAATAAAACAACATACGAATCATGATTTACATGTATTTATACTAAAGTTATAGAAAAATGTTTAGAAGTTTTCGAGATTTGTTACTGTAATGTAAATCACTTTCACGCATCAGTCCACAAATATAGTCTCCCATCATGTTTTCGTTATACGTTCCTTGGTAGTGGTGTTCAAAGTCCAGTATATTTTGATGGAAGCGCTCGCCTTGCTCCTATGAGTATGCTTCCATGTTCTCCTCGAATTTATCAAGATGAGCGTCAAGGATATGGACTTCCAGGAACATCCTGCAGCCCATTTTGCCAAAGTTCTTCACCAGAGCCTCAACCAGTTCCACATAATTTTCGGCCTTGTGATTGCTCAAGAAGCCCAAAACCATTGCAGCAAAGCTGCCCCAAGCTTTTTTTCCTTCCTACGGAGCTTCTTGTTAAATTCTGTGCACTCCAGGATCTTCTTTATTTGTGGTCCAACGAAGACACCAGCTTTGACCTTTGCCTCAGACACCTTAGGGAAGAAGTCTCAAAGGTACTTGAAGGTTGCAGACTCCTTACCAAGAGTTGTGACAAATTGTTTCATAAGACCCAATTTTATATGCAATGGTGGGAACAACACCATCTGGAGGTCCACTAGTGGATCACTTGACATTGTGCCTCCCCATGGAGAACTGGGTCCGTTGTGGCCAGTGCTTCCTGTTGTAGTGTGCTGCGGTGTCCCTGCTGTCCCAAAGGCAAAGATAACAGGAAAACTTGGTAAAACCTCTTTGGAGACCCATCAGGAATGCTACCATTTTGAAGTGTCCAGTAACCTCCCACCTGTATTCATCATACTTCAAGGTTTCTAGCAAGGTCTTGATGCTGTTGTATTCCTTTTTGAGGTACACCGAAAGATATTTAAATTTTAAAAGGTCTAAAGTTTGTAGAATATAAAATCTTACTATTCAAGCAAAAAAAATTGTCCGTCTTACCGTCTAGGTTTTTTTGTTGTTTTTTTTTGCAGTGTTCGCAGGTAAAATGAGTTGCCCAGGGTTTATCTTGATCCCTGATAGGCATGACGAAATATGCCTTGTAGGCTTCATACGTTTTAGCAGATGCTGTCACAGAGTACTTTTTCGCTCTTGTCTTGATAAATTGGCCACATACATAGCAGAATGCGTCTGGAGAATGCTTTCAGCTTCTTTATGCTATCTCTGGCAGCTAGAACTAAACTGGAGTGGTGAGTGGTGAGCCCCTGTATGTATTAGTATAGAAAGATCTAGAAAATTCTAAAGGGTTCTTGAAAATTCTCGTAAGTTCTACAACATTCTAGAAAGTTCGTGAAAATTCTTGTAAGTTCGAGAAACATCTCTATCAGCTACTCAGCACTGAATCTACCTGGAATGTTCTGGAAAATGAGTAACTTTGAAGAATTCATTACCCAGGTCACAAAAGCAAAGTTTGAAGAGAAAAATAGGTCTTTTCCATTTACTTTAGGCATAAGCAATTGGGAAACAACACTTTCTGTCCAGGAACAAGAAAAAGTAAAAATTTTGTTACATCGTGTTATTATCTCTTCAAGGCTGTATACTGTTAGCTCTTCTTTATTACATACATTGTTAAATGTTCAAGGTTCTGTGTTCACTACATACATTGTTATATGTTCAAGGTTCTATGTTCGCTCAGAGTAGATATGCTTTCCGTTCAGACGGAATTCTGAAGATTTGTAAAAACAACGTTTGGACAAACATTACTGAACTTATAATTAATATTGATGTTGGAACAGAGATAACTACACATTGACACAGAGGCCCATCATAGCTAGGTGGTTAAGTCGTAATATGAGATCAGTTGACTCCTGATCATTTAACTCCTAATCAGTTAACTCCTGATCAGTTAACATCTAGTCATTTAACTCCTGATCAGTTTAGCTCCTAATCAGTTAACATCTAGTCATTTAACTCCTGATCAGTTAACTCCTAATCAATTAACTCCTCATCATTGAACTCCTGATCAGTTAACTCCTAATCATTGAAGTCCTGATCAGTTAACTCCTAACCATTGAACTCCTGATCAGTTTGCTCCTAAACATTGAACTCCTAATCAGTTAACTCCTAACCATTGAACTCCTGATCAGTTAACTCCTAACCATTGAACTTCTGATCAGTTAACTCCTAATCATTGAACTCCTGATCAGTTAACTCCTAGCCATTGAACTCCTGATCAGTTAACTCCTAATCATTGAACTCCTGATTAGTTAGCTCCTAACCATTGAACGCCTGATCAGTTAACTCCTAATCATTTCATCTAATCCAAGTTCTTAATGAACCTTATCCATCTCGCGATATCTCGCTTTAGGTAAAATGTACGCGCTACAAGTTAGGAAAGTGTCACAAGCCGCTCTCGAGTGTAGCAACGTGGCGTGTGCGTCAGCTCGTGCAACAAACGACAGCCAACAGCCACGGCCCAGTGTAGCCAATTACCCCAAGCTGTTAGAGGGTAATTAATCCTGAAGACGGCAAATCAGTCAAAACCTTCAGGACGGCCGGCCTTGCTGCCTTCAAGTTCATTACACACTCGGCAGTCAATGAGGCTTCTGCCGCATAAATTCTCCATTAAGACAACTGGCATTGTACACGAAGTGTTAGCGCTAGTAGAGGATTTCTTTTTCTCTCTTAGGCTCGGGTCACAATTCCTTTTATCTCACGAGTTAAAATAAACTTTATTTTACAATCTAAACATTTGAAAACTTTTTTTTCTAGTGATCTTTTGACTCCTAATCTCCTACACAACCTTTCACTTGTTTCAAATCTGTTTGTCTATTTACTCTTCCAGTTTAGTTGTCTTGGGGTACGCACCTGCTTAACAAATGTTATTATTTAACAGGTGAGCGTAAGAAAGGAGAACGCAGGCATTTATATAGTGCGAAAAAGTTAATATAATTTATATACGTTTTTCTATTCTGTAGAGATTGAAGTAACTCTTTTACGTTTCTCTACTGTGTATAAAATATATATGTTTGTTCATTCTATAATTATGTTAATATGTTTCTCTATTATGTAAGCATAATTACATAAGTTTCCATTTTCAAGCATTTCCCTCATGTGAAAACTTTATTGTGAATACACATGTCTGTCCGTTCTGTAGACATTAATATAATACTCAAAGATTTCCTTAAAATGAGAGCATTAGTGTAGGATATACGTAACTGTCCAGTCTGTAGCCATTAGTGTAATACTCAAAGGTTTCCTTAAAATGAGAGCATTAGTGTAGGATATACGTAACTGTCCAATCTGTAGCCATTAGTGTAATACTCAAAGGTTTCCTTAAAATGAAAGCATTAGTGTAGGATATACGTAACTGTCCAATCTGTAGCCATTAGTGTAATACTCAAAGGTTTCCTTAAAATGAAAGCATTAGTGTAGGATATACGTAACTGTTCAATCTGTAGCCATTAGTGTAATACTCAAAGATTTCCTTAAAATGAAAGCATTAGTGTAGGATATACGTAACTGTCCAATCTGTAGCCATTAGTGTAATACTCAAAGGTTTCCTTAAAATGAGAGCATTAGTGTAGGATATACGTAACTGTCCAGTCTGTAGCCATTAGTGTAATATTCAAAGGTTTCCTTAAAATGAGAGCATTAGTGTAGGATATACGTAACTGTCCAGTCTGTAGCCATTAGTGTAATACTCAAAGGTTTCCTTAAAATGAGAGCATTAGTGTAGGATATACGTAACTGTCCAGTCTGTAGCCATTAGTGTAATACTCAAAGGTTTCCTTAAAATGAAAGCATTAGTGTAGGATATACGTAACTGTCCAATCTGTAGCCATTAGTGTAATACTCAAAGGTTTCCTTAAAATGAGAGCATTAGTGTAAGATATACGTAACTGTCCAGTCTGTAGCCATTAGTGTAATACTCAAAGGTTTCCTTAAAATGAGAGCATTAGTGTAGGATATACGTAACTGTCCAGTCTGTAGCCATTAGTGTAATACTCAAAGGTTTCCTTAAAATGAAAGCATTAGTGTAGGATATACGTAACTGTCCAGTCTGTAGCTATTAGTGTAATACTCAAAGGTTTCCTTAAAATGAGAGCATTAGTGTAGGATATACGTAACTGTCCAGTCTGTAGCCATTAGTGTAATACTCAAAGGTTTCCTTAAAATGAAAGCATTAGTGTAGGATATACGTAACTGTTCAATCTGTAGCCATTAGTGTAATATTCAAAGGTTTACTTAATCTGAAAGCATTAGTGTAGGATATACGTAACTGTTCAATCTGTAGCCTTTAGTGTAATACTCAAAGGTTTCCTTAAAATGAAAGCATTAGTGTAGGATATACGTAACTATCCAATCTGTAGCCATTAGTGTAATACTCAAAGGTTTACTTAAAATGAAAGCATTAGTGTAGGATATACGTAACTGTCCAATCTGTAGCCATTAGTGTAATACTCAAAGGTTTCCTTAAAATGAAAGCATTAGTGTAGGATATACGTAACTGTCCAATCTGTAGCCATTAGTGTAATACTCAAAGGTTTACTTAAAATGAAAGCATTAGTGTAGGATATACGTAACTGTCCAATCTGTAGCCATTAGTGTAATACTCAAAGGTTTTAAGGTTTACTTAAAATGAAAGCATTAGTGTAGGATATACGTAACTGTCCAATCTGTAGCCATTAGTGTAATACTCAAAGGTTTACTTAAAATGAAAGCATTAGTGTAGGATATACGTAACTGTCCAATCTGTAGCCATTAGTGTAATACTCAAAGGTTTCCTTAAAATGAAAGCATTAGTGTAGGATATACGTAACTGTCCAGTCTGTAGCCATTAGTGTAATATTCAAATATTTTGTTATAGAAGTACTAATGCAATATATACATATGTTTGTCTAGTGTAAATAACTGTTGTACTCTATAGAAATACTCTAAAGTGTAACCTAAAAACTTTCGTTATTTTGAAAATATTAAACAAATATTTTGGATCACTGATTCGGGTAAATCTGGATTACAGTGTGTCACAAAGGTCGAGGCTATCTAGGTGATTACAGATGCAATCCACTATATACCTTTAAGGCAACCAACTTAAACGATACCATATTGGCAGTAAGTTTGCATAAAGTTTTAATGTTTGAATGCATTAGCATAATTTGGGATAAACTGGCTATGGCTTTAACCTATATGAGCTTTAATAACAATCAGCAGCACGTAATATTAGTGTATATTATAGATAAGATAAACTATATGTCCGATAAAATTAATATTCCGTAAGTTTACAGGGTTTACTACCAATTGCGATCAATATGAGTGCCCTCTATCGGTGTATACTATAGACAGGAAATGTGCGAACCATATTATACTTACTGTTCCTTTATTTCGTAGTTTTTATCTTATTAGATTTGGTTCCATATTTAAGTTTTTTGAGGTTTACTAGAAATAATAATATTCTAGATTCCTGAAAGAGCGAATTACTCCCATATATGGAAGACATAAGTAAATAACCTCAATGCGTTTGCGTGTGTGTGTTTCTCTTTTAGCAAAGCCACATTAGGCTATCTGCTGTATCATTGATCCCCTGTTTTAGAACAGAAATTGAATATACATATATATATACATATTAAAGCCTGTACACATTGTACTGGACGGTCATCTAGATAGGGTCGTGACCCTGTTGGAGTGTTTGTGTACAGTACTGTTTGCGGCTCCAGTTTGTTTGTTACACTGTTACGTGAGTTACAAAAAAAACGTAACAAAAAGAAAGAAAAAAACAATATCGAATCGACATTTCTACTTATTGTTGAGGATTTTTATATAATTTTGTACAAAAAATAACATTTCAGTAATTTAGACGACTTATAGAACCAGAGAGAAATATTGAATGTATTTATATGATGCAAATGTGAACTCCGCCATTACAATGATATAAAACAAGTCGGTTATTTGAGAATTAGATTAGCTATCACATCTTATACGCTTTCTTTAAAGCACTGGGCTAACTACAGAGCTAAGATATTCTGTAGAACCAAAGGAAATGCAATGAAAATGTTTCAGATATAGTAAAGTGTAACAATCATGGTAATCCTGAGGAAAGGCAACTAGTCAACAACACTCGCCGCCAACTTTTGGGTTATTCTAACTTAATAGTGGAACTTAACCGTCATTCTTATTAAGCATCCACGGGCCAAAAGTACGGCGTGTTTTTCTGTGGCAACAATTCAAAAGCCAGGATGTGACCCACTGGACAACGTCCAACCCAACACTGGATTAAAAAAAAAAAAACTTCGACTAAACTTGTAATTTGCTCATACAGGGCGGTTCGGTTGGGGGTATAAACAGCAGAGAAAGTAAAAAGTTAAGTATATCCTTATAATTTATAAACACAACATTTTATGCTATTATTCCACATAAGTGATCTAAAATAGCTGCTGAAAGCCTTGGGTTCAAGGTACGAAACTTCAGTAGTCGCTCATAGAGATTACCTGTTATTATAACAAGGTAAGGAGTATTTTTATCTGGAAACAGAACAAGTCCTCAGTAAACTTGGACACATTTACTTACTTTACAAATAACATTCTTTACAGCTAAAAACGTCTAGAAATGGAGCTGATAGACACGGAATATTTTTTCGCACAAAACCGAAAAACGCGCTGCCGCCACTGCGGGGATCTAATTCAAAATTCTATCGCTGTAAACACCTAATCTTACCACTGACCTGCTGTGAAATTACTCTGGGTAGGTCAATGAGTTTACTGAGGACTTGCTCTGTTTCTAGATAAAACTATTCTTTGTCTTGTAATAATAACAAGGATATTACACTGATATAACAAGAATAATCTCATGTGTGGCGTGCAACGATAGACTATATAACAAACTAGTTGGTCAGAGAAGCTGTAATCCACCCAGGGTTTGGTCAGAATGATACAATTTCATCTATTGCTCCATAGGTTATAATATATAATTTTACATATTCTGTATTTCATTCATCAAAATGTCATTATACCACGTTAAGAAAGAAACACGTTAGTGTATTTAATACCATTTGGAAACTGTCTCAATCCGCACTAGAAAATAGATAGAAGAACATATAAAAAACATGTTATTACAACTCATGATTCTTTTTTCTCCTGTTGCTAAGCTAGAGCGCAAGCGAGTGATAATCAGTAGATGTGATGTGTTTTTTTTTCATTTATGACGCTCAGCACGTGCACGTGGAGGCAAACTATATAGAATAACAAGTCAGGCTTCACTCCTCCAAAGCCCCATTCACCGATTTCTACATCACGAGAGATCAAGTTGGGCTTACACCAATGCTAAACGCAGCCCGTGGCTGGAAAGCGAGAATCGAGCGCCCGCTAACATGTGTTATTCCTCTAATTAGCGAGTAGCTTACCTTCTCGGGAAGACGAGAATCGGGCGCCCGCTAACATCCGTTATTCCTCTAATTAGCGAGTAGCTTACCTTCTCTGGCTGAAAGCTGAATCATTTCTGCTTTCTTTTTAAACATAATTTTACTTTGGTAGCGTAAAAGAAAAAATAGACGCATTAAACAGTTTTAGATACTATAAAACGGCCAAACAAATAATAAGATGGACCTCGCTGGTTGTCTCTTGTTCTTTTACAAATATCAAGAGATGGACACAAAACACTACGTTTGGGCGGCTTTACGTTCGTCAGTACAAGCTAGGCTTCGATGCTTCACTTTATATTATTACATTAAGATTTATTCTCCGTCAGGAAGTACAAAAAATACCTTGACTTCAATGTAGCCCTTCACTCCCTAAGCCTGGGTGCTTTGGGCTACCCATAAACTTTGAATCTGACCTTATCCTTCTGCAACGGTCTCGTGCGTTCATATCCGCGTGGTACATATATACATGCATCAATGTAGATACAATACTGTCTAAACTACCACACATCTAAGTTTAGTTGCCAAAACCCATTAAACACGTTAGGTGAACGCTTCTGTGATAAGCTATAGACCTTTTCGTAAAAACTGGTTCAAAACAAAGAATAATCTTTATTGACCCTCTTGAGATCATTTTATAAATATATTTTACACAGATTATATATGAACTACACTAAAGACTTTCTGCCACTAAGAAATGTTTCATATCACAGTCCTAACAATTAAAACACGATAAAACAATTGGGATTAACTTGGCTACTTGTACAACAATGGACAAAATCGTGTAATAGACAATATAATGTCTATTTCCTGTCAGGCCTTGACAGTACAGGTACGTCGCACCAAACATGCTCTCCCTTTCAGCCGGGGGGGCGTTATAATGTGACGGTCAATCTCACTATTCGTTAGTAAAAGAGTAGCCCAAGAGTTGGCGGTGGGTGGTGATGACTAGCTGCCTTCCCTCTAGTCTTACACTGCTAAATTAGGGACGGCTAGTGCAGATAGCCCTCAAGTAGCTTTGCGCGAAATTAAAAAACAACAACAAACAAACAGTACAAGTAAGATACAAAAACTACAAGCTTTTCTATAACACCTTAGAGTTATGTGGGAAAGCACCTATAACGTTGACAGGATAAGTGATATAACACCACACTGTTTCCTGTAATGTCTTACAGTTGTGTAGGAAATCTCCTCTAACGTTGACAGGATAAGTGATATAACACCACACTGTTTCCTGTAATGTCTTACAGTTGTGTAGGAAATCTCCTCTAACGCTGACAGAACAAGTGATATAACACCACACACTCTTTCCTGTAGCACATTACAATTAGATAAGATAACACCTCTAATATTGATAGGAATGAAGAATATACACGCTTTGGAATGTAAACATATTTCGGAGAGGTCGTTATCATAACTATGAATCATACCAACTTTTCCCCTAGCGGCTCCACTCTAATATCAAATACCAATCATGACCAAATGTAGTGTAAAATATGGGTCACAACCAGATCAGATCTGTCTGTAAGAAGATTAAGATACGTGTAGGGGGGGGGGATATAGTACTGCAGCTAATACTTCGTCCCTCCATCGTCCTCCCCAACTAAGTCTATTTTATGAAACACCCGCCGCCCCACTTCCATAAGGTCTTCAGTCACGTACGTATAGAGAGCTACAGTTTAGATTCACATATTGTAAGAATGAAAGACGTCTCAGGAAATGTGACGGTGCCCTTATCAATCACGTCATTAATAATACAAGTCCACAACACTGTTTTGCTCTCAGGAACGATTTGAACAACTTTGAGATGTAAAGACCTGTTGGTTCTCTTTCGAGTTTTGAAGTACTAATTGGCAACAGTACTGTTTACTCTATTGTTTTTAATATCAGGTCCATCGAGATGCGAAACCACTTCAGAATCACCAATAATAACGTTTTGTACACCTTCACTGTTATTATACACATAGTTGATTTATAAGTTGATTTATTTATACACAGAGTTGTAATTCTAGCTTCCGTAAAACTTTAAAATGTGTAAGCATTATTTCCTTTAATCCACGAACCACAAAACCATATTACGGATTTATCCGGATAGCTTACTTTTAACGCCAATAACTAATACAAACGTTATTTAATTACGTTTGAAGAAACCATTTAAAACGTCTCCTCTATAAGGAACAGTTTGTGAGTAATAATTTGTGGTTCTAAAAGAAGGAAAGCGTAACTGGTTAACAGATACAAACGAGAAATGTAAACGGACAAAAATGAATAACTGGACGGATAGATGTGTATACACAAACAGAAATAAAAAGATAAATTCAAAGTTAGGTGTTAAAACAAACAGACAGACGAGTAGTTAGGCTAAGAGATTTATTTCTATGTGTATAGAGAGTGAAACAGAAATGAAAAAATTCTGTGCATGATTAAAAAATTCACATTCAGAAAATGAGAGAAAGAAAGATAAAGAAATAAAAATAATTTTTAAATACAACAGACACAAATTGAATAGAAAGAACAAGATAAACATCTGTGGTGTAGCTTAGCGCAAGTTGGTGTGTGTGTGTGTGTGTACGGTAAGCACACTAAATTTTGTGCGTGCTTATCGCATCCATTACGTCTTGGATAACTTGAGAAAGGGGCAGGATCACGTTGTTAATCTCTCTTTACTTCGCCACGTGCTGCCCTGGGCAAGCCATATATCAGTATGGGTGACAAGTTGCAACGCAGCACGCAGTTCCTAACACACCCTGCACTGGTGCTAGAGTTTTCCCCCAGGGTATTTCTCTAAGTCTCCGTCGGTATTGTAAATGACTGCGACTCGTACCCGAATTTTATATTCCCGAGGAACAGTACAGACCAGCCTCGTAAATGCCAGTTTCATTCCTCTGATCTAAGTTCATCAGACATTAAGCACAACACAAACAAAGTGCTCTTCCTCAAAATATGAATTTAAATTGAATAAACTAATAGAATTCACACTGACATAATCGCAGTAAGTATAATTACATGGCGGACCCGCGCGTGATGAATTTCGTATTAGATAAGTACTTATGTTAACACGTGTTAAAGTATACATTAATATTTCATTTGCTTGTATTTTGGATTTCTAGATAGCTCACATTAGTGTCCAAATCTGGATTAATCCTTGCGCATCAAATATAGATTTGTTGTTTCTCAGTTTTTAGTTATGTAATATTTTAATTTTCAAATTTACTTAAACAAGATAGATGGCGTTATTCTCTCATTGAAACATTTAAACGTAATAAAAGTACCCGAATCGACAAAAGTTTCTTGTCAACGTGTGGTTTGAAATGTATCCAGAATGTTCTATTGTTACGAGCTCTATGGAAGTTTGAAATTCCTTCCATTGTACATTGTAAAGATCATATTTTAGTCACAATCGAAACATTACCAGTATAAAAACATGACTCGAAATATATTACTCTTCACCTGTGGAAATGTTGATACTGAATGTTTTGATTTTTTACTATTAATTTTGCTACTTGAATTAAGCTCCGCTGCTTGATAGTGATCAAATTGTGAGCGTAAATAATTTGAAACTATTTTCTCATCGCAACTAGAGAAACAGACACGACGTAATTTAAAAACTTGTAGAGGGCGCGTGTGTAAACGGTAACAAAATTATCAAAAAGTTAAACCTACACAATTCTCCTTACGTCTTTCCCACGCTTGAGTTTTAGATTTTCAAAAGGAAGTCATTAAAAAAGGTATTTGGGAAAACTTAATACGCACGAGTGCACACTCTCGCGCCATGTTCTCTCTGAGGGGATGTTTGCAGGCACGAGAACAGAGACGTCACGAGCCAGCGGAGAGGAAACATTTGGTTAACTGACGTCAAGTGCAGTAGCCACGTGTCTTTATTCCTAAACTTATAGATATCCGAACAGTCGCAAAACAAATTTGGTTGAAATTACCGAGCTAAAACGTTATCACAATGGTCTGCTCAACTGTTTTGCAAATAAAATAACATACACGGATTTGTAAAGTTGTTTTTACTGTATTAGTGTGCAGTTATCAGGAGAAGAACGATTTACAGGGGCTTATAGTTTACTATACTAAAATTATCATGTCAAAACAAGTCCCACGAATTCGGTTATACTTAGCTGAAATGTTACACTCGATTTACTAAATATTGTTTTAGTATTTTGCTACGTAATGTAATTATACGCCACATACAACACAAAATCTGTAGAATATGATTTACGTATTCCTCTTCACTGTGCATGAAAGTTATATAAACAATAGACCCGACATCAACCAAACTCTCTCCAGATATTAAAAGTCAAACACTCAAATTACTGCTTTACGAATTCACTGATTTAACAAGAAAATTTGAAAACATTCACAGTTTCTCTTACAAATATCTTTATATTCACTATTCTTCTTGCTTATATTACAGTCGAAAAAAAGGCGTATACCCTAAGAGTCACATTTCTTCTTTACCACATATTCAGATAGTAGCCCAGCAGTCGTTTATTAACGGGACAAGTAGAGAGAAAGTAACTTATCAGGCAGTTATTTATTAACGATATTCGTAGAAATAACGTGACTGAACACTTCTTTGCTGGTTGTCTTTATTTATTTATTACAATAAAGAGAAAAAAAATGAAAATTAATACAACGGTATATGTAACAAAACAAGCGATTGGCCTACGGCATTTATAGAGAAGACAACATGAAGTCCGGCATGGCCAGGTGGTTTAGGCACTCGACTCGTAATCCGAGGGTCCCAGGTTAGAATCTCCGTCACATCAAACATGCTCGCTCTTTCAGCCGTAGGACATTATAATGTTACGGTCAATCCCACTATTCGTTGGTAAAAGAGTAACCCAAGAGTTGGCGGTGGGTGGTAATGACTAGCTGCCTTCCCTCTAGTCTTACACTGCTAAATTAGGGACGGCTAGTGCAGATAGCCCTCGTGTAGCTTTGCGCGAAATTCAAACTAACCAGACCAACAACTATGGGAAGGAACATTTTGTGAGAGCATACTAATCATCTTGTTCCTCGTAGCTATAACGACTATATAACACATTTTATACGTAGTTATAACACTTGTATAACACTCGATGTATGTTTCACTAAGTGTAGAAGTTAACGTCTGGAAGGAATCACCTAAATTTGATAATGCTGTTCTATGTTGTTACGTAAAATAATAATTTTGTTACCTGCTAATCTCAGCGCCGACATCCGCTGAAACTCTGGTTCTTCCAACCACTTGTACATCCTGCGAAACGTTTCCCTCCCGGACTTCAGCTTACTCCAAGGCTTCGGGTTCCGCAGTAGGTCGGAAAGAGTTCCCTGGGACCTACACAGAACCCGCTGGGCAAATATCGCCTGAGGAATACTGTAGCGCTTCAGCTCTGCGCTAATACGCTGAGCAAGTTCTTTAGTGTTTATCTCTTCAACTTCGTCAGCTGTCTCCCTTTTAGAGTTGTTAGATGTTTGTCCCCCCGGAGGTCTTCATCGTAACTGCAGCGTGACCCCCCGGTACAAACAGTGTTCATATCGTTGTTATGAATAGAGGCTGAGCTCAGACTACAAATGGGCTGAGAAATGTTCACCCCGAGGTGGGATGAAAGCCCAAGACTTACGTTAGGCACAGACGTGAAGGCCGTAACGTTAACTGGTTTAATGTCTTGATGTTCAGTGGGTGACGCGGGCGCTTGCAGGTGCATCGACGGTGGGGTGTGGGGTGCGTTCAGTCCGTTCAGTGTAGGTATCATGCTCGTTGGGGAATGAAGACTAACCGTAGGGCTTTGGGGAAATACCAGCCCTCGTGATAAGTCGCGATGATGTGTGTAGGAGTCGTAGGTGTTTGGGGATATGGCTTTTTCCGGGGAGTGCAGGCCGTTTTGTAGATATGGAGGTGATGGTATCCCTGTCTGTTGGGCCATATTCCCGAGCCCGTTACTGGGTATCATAGACATTGCAGAAGGGTGAGTTGCTCCGAGCGTAGGACCCATGTTCATGGAGGTCATGCCCCTCATGTGACCAAGCTTTTCATATTGGTAACTGTTCATACTCATTCCCAAGGCGTTGTTTTGCATCAGGGCGTTGTTTTGCATCAGGGCGTTATTTTGCATCAGAGTAAAATTGCTCCCGACGTTTCCAGCATGTCCATAGTGGCTAAACTTGTCCGTCATGGTGGAGATGGGTGGCAGGGGCTGTAACGGGGTGAGAGTAGCGTAACTGTTGGCTACTGATAGTCCGGGTGATATCCGACCGTTCAGAGTTTGGTAACCGGATTCAGTCAGACCTCGAAAATCAGAGGCATCAATCATGGTAGAAGATACGGTTTCTTCGTCTGAGTCTGAGTGGACAACGTTCGAGGTGGTCTCCCGGCCTGGGAGCAGCTCTGGCGAATCTGGTACGGGCTCGACACTTCGTACACTACCGACCGTCTCGAGAGCTTCCACTGGTTCAACTGAACCGACCACTGATGCTGTTGCCTCACTGAGGCCTGGCTCGCTTCTGATTTGTTGTTCACCTAACTCCCCCATGTTTTCCATGATTTGCACGTTTTAATGACAATCCAAAATCATCGAACACTTCTATGACACTCCTAGCTTTGCCCTAGATGGATTTTAACGATCGTTGATTAGAGTTTTGGGCGTAGTTACAGGCTGGGAATAGGAAAGCTGTTGAAAAACCCGTACATTGCCGCCATGTTTACATTTCTGATAACTGCGTCTGAACATGTGCGCAGCCCGCGAGGCGAATAGCGCAGGCGCACTCTTGCACTCGTGCGTTTTTGTTCGTCTGCTTTTGTCTCACGGCCGAGCAGAAGTGGTTATTCAAAGTGTAGTGCGGCCCATGCCTCATTATTCTTCACTCAAAAGAGCAGTAAAACACCGAGAAATGTCTGAAGTGTAAGCGTTTATTCGCCAAATTTGTAATAGTTTCATTTTTCTAAAAGACGTGCCATCACCGAGATTCTTGCACGTGATTCTGGCAAGAGCATTTGAAAGCAGATGAACTTCCAATTTCACAGAACGTGAAATCAATATTAATTATCCTCTCACGTGTAACTTGGCGGTTTGAGCCCTATTCTCCACCTGCCCATGGGTGTGTTTGTGTCACCGTTTGAATTTCGTGATTTAAAGCACCAGTCTGCTAGTTTAAAACGATACAGTAACAAAGTAAGGTAGTGACTATGTAGGTTTAAATAATAGCTGGTTCTACTTCTCAGAAGCTCATTAAAATCCAATTCTCAGGTCACTTTGAAAAGGCGGAGAACAGTTAGACACGAAATAATTCTTTAAAGGAATATCTTTGATAGTAAGATTTAGATAATAACAACCTAGGTATTCTGAATTTCAATGGGGGAAAATATTGTAGATAATTCCAGCAAAAGCAATATTATAGAACTTTCATCTTCCATTTTCAAAGAAACTAAAGTGAATAGCGTATTCATAGGTTGAATTTATATATTATTATCAACATTTAGAAGGATAGTAGTTTACGTTTGTCAAATTTCGTTCAAACACCTATATTTGTGTTTTTGGTGGTGTCGTTACAGGGTGCACAAACTTTGTTTTCAAGATAAATGTGTTAGTGTTTATTATTATCAATGTTATGTATTGCATACCTGAGACATACCTTCAAGGCATGAGGGGACAAAGGGGTCTCTGGGGTGTAATTTGGGAATAGCGGAGGTCAGATCAGAATGTCGCTATGTTACGAATACCTGTAGGTTAAGCTGGCATTGTTTGAAAACATACAGACTAGCCTGATACAACTCGAAAGTAAACAGGCGTGATAGGAGAGGGGATACAGACCAGCCGGTTAAATTATCACTACAGCTGTTAAAGACGATGTGAGTTAAAACACGGAAACAGCTTTCTGGACACCACTATAACCTTTAGTTTAAACAATATTGAGTGTGGGGAGAGCAGCATGATTTAAAACATATAACCTTTAGTTTAAACAATATTGAGTGTGGAGAGAGCAGCATGATTTAAAACATATAACCTTTAGTTTAAACAATAGTGTGTGTGGGGAGAGCAGCATGATTTAGAACATATAACCTTTAGTTTAAACAATATTGAGTGTGGGGAGAGCAGCATGATTTAGAACATATAACCTTTAGTTTAAACAATAGTGTGTGTGGGGAGAGCAGCATGATTTAGAACATATAACCTTTAGTTTAAACAATAGTGTGTGTGGGGAGAGCAGCATGATTTAGAACATATAACCTTTAGTTTAAACAATATTGAGTGTGGGGAGAGCAGCATGATTTAGAACATATAACCTTTAGTTTAAACAATAGTGTGTGTGGGAAGAGCAGCATGATTTAGAACATATAACCTTTAGTTTAAACAATAGTGTGTGTGGGGAGAGCAGCATGATTTAAAACATATAACCTTTAGTTTAAACAATATTGAGTGTGGAGAGAGCAGCATGATTTAGAACATATAACCTTTAGTTTAAACAATATTGAGTGTGGGGAGAGCAGCATGATTTAGAACATATAACCTTTAGTTTAAACAATATTGAGTGTGGGGAGAGCAGCATGATTTAGAACATATAACCTTTAGTTTAAACAATATTGAGTGTGGAGAGAGCAGCATGATTTAAAACATATAACCTTTAGTTTAAACAATATTGAGTGTGGGGAGAGCAGCATGATTTAGAACATATAACCTTTAGTTTAAACAATATTGAGTGTGGAGAGAGCAGCATGATTTAGAACATATAACCTTTAGTTTAAACAATATTGAGTGTGGAGAGAGCAGCATGATTTAGAACATATAACCTTTAGTTTAAACAATATTGAGTGTGGGGAGAGCAGCATGATTTAGAACATATAACCTTTAGTTTAAACAATAGTGTGTGTTGGGAGAGCAGCATGATTTAAAACATATAACCTTTAGTTTAAACAATATTGAGTGTGGGAGAGCAGCATGATTTAGAACATATAACCTTTAGTTTAAACAATATTGAGTGTGGGGAGAGCAGCATGACTTAGAACATATAGCCTTTAGTTTAAACAATATTGAGTGTGGAGAGAGCAGCATGATTTAAAACATATAACCTTTAGTTTAAACAATATTGAGTGTGGGGAGAGCAGCATGATTTAGAACATATAACCTTTAGTTTAAACAATATTGAGTGTGGAGAGCAGCATGATTTAGAACATATAACCTTTAGTTTAAACAATATTGAGTGTGGAGAGAGCAGCATGATTTAGAACATATAACCTTTAGTTTAAACAATAGTGTGTGTTGGGAGAGCAGCATGATTTAGAACATATAACCTTTAGTTTAAACAATAGTGTGTGTTGGGAGAGCAGCATGATTTAAAACATATAACCTTTAGTTTAAACAATATTGAGTGTGGGGAGAGCAGCATGATTTAGAACATATAACCTTTAGTTTAAACAATATTGAGTGTGGGGAGAGCAGCATGATTTAGAACATATAACCTTTAGTTTAAACAATATTGAGTGTGGGGAGAGCAGCATGATTTAGAACATATAACCTTTAGTTTAAACAATAGTGAGTGTGGGGAGAGCAGCATGATTTAGAACATATAACCTTTAGTTTAAACAATAGTGTGTGTGGGGAGAGCAGCATGATTTAGAACATATAACCTTTAGTTTAAACAATATTGAGTGTGTGGGAGAGCAGCATGATTTAGAACATATAACCTTTAGTTTAAACAATAGTGTGTGTGGGGAGAGCAGCATGATTTAGAACATATAACCTTTAGTTTAAACAATAGTGTGTGTGGGGAGAGCAGCATGATTTAGAATATATAACCTTTAGTTTAAACAATAGTGTGTGTGGGGAGAGCAGCATGATTTAGAACATATAACCTTTAGTTTAAACAATATTGAGTGTGGGGAGAGCAGCATGATTTAGAACATATAACCTTTAGTTTAAACAATATTGAGTGTGGGGAGAGCAGCATGATTTAGAACATATAACCTTTAGTTTAAGCAGTAGTGTGTGTGGGGAGAGCAGCATGATTTAGAACATATAACCTTTAGTTTAAGCAGTAGTGTGTGTGGGGAGAGCAGCATAATTTAGAACATAGGACCTTTAGTTTAAACAATACTGAGTGTTGGGAGAGCAGCATGATTTATAATAGATAACCTAGAACGATGAAACCGTTAGTCTTAACTGTGGTGGTTAAATCGACTTTCACATCACTTTCGTTAATCGTGGCTGGCTAACACTTATCAGAGTCACGTTACTAACACTTCTTTAATTTGGTTAAGTAACATTTAATTTGTGTTTGATTATGTTGCTAACCTAGGATCATATACGTCCTCTAAAATGAGATTTGGGAATTGTTTATATCACCTCCAAGAAAGGCCTTTGTTTGTTTTTGAATTTCGCACAAAGCTACACGAGGGCTATCTGTGCTAGCCGTCCCTAATTTAGCAGTGTAAGACTAGAGGGAAGGCAGCTAGTCATCACCACCCATCGCCAACTCTTGGGCTACTCTTTTACCAACGAATAGTACGATTGACCGTCACATTATAACGCCCCCACGGCTGAAATGGCAAGCATGTTCGGCGCGACAGGGATTCGGGGGTTGCCCTTCAAAATCTTCAAAGCTTACCAGTTTCGACTTCAGCCGAGTACCTAAATACGTATATTTTAATCTTACATTGTGTATTGTTTGTTTGTAATTAAACACAAAACTTCACGATGAACTATCTGTTCATCAGAAAGTTTGTTTTGATTTTTTAAATTCAGCATCGTTTTCTGATAAATTCTGCTTTTGAACGGAAATAACAAAAAAAAAATTCTTTCTAAAATCATTAAATTTGCGAAATGGATGAAATTAGTTCTTTTGTTCTGAATTTCGCGCAAAGCTACACGAGGACTATCTGCGCTAGCCGTCTCTGCAGGGAAAAAACAGTTAGTTATCACCCCCCCTTCCCGTTAACTCTTGGACTGCTCTTTTAACAAGAAATAGTGGGATTTGATGTCACATTATAACGACCCCACGGCTGAAAATGTATTTGGTGTGACGTAAATTTCAACCCACGCGTCACAACCAGCAACACAGATTCAGGACACTACAAGCAGGTTCGTAAAAAGAGCAGAGCATAAGTTAAACAGATAAATACAGGGTGAGTCAAAAAGTAATGCTAGTCCTCATCTTAGTGAAAGTTGTCCTTAAAACGTGAACAGTTTAAGACTATTCAGTCCTAACCACAGTGGAGATTCAAAATATAAACAGTTTTAATATTACTTCTTTATCGCATCGAAGGTTGTCCTCAATATGTAAAAGGTTTTATCATTATTCAGTCCTTACAGTAAAATGTCCATCTCAAAATATGGACTTTTCTGTGAATCCGTTCAGTCACATCACTGTCAGACGTGTCGTCGGTATATGGAGAGTTCTTTTCAAAACACCAGATAGCGCTGTTTATTCTGTCTCTAATCATCATTTATATCAAAGTCTAATACTGCTTCAGGGATATTTTAAATGCAGTTTAGACACGGGAAAGATCTGGTTTAAAGAGACCACGCCCCTTTTTGTTTCGAGAGCGACACGCCGTTTCGACTGCTATACTAAAGAAAAGCCTCAGTACAGAAACCGATTTATTTGGTTGTTTATTAAAATAACATTTATTATTTAGGGGAAAATTAGAAATTTCGTGTTTCGTTTTTCTGTTTTGTTTTTGAAACGGTTTACAGGTTTTTAGCTTTTGAGAATCGTCAGAAAACTTCAGACTGTGTTTTTTTATCTACTGCGAGATACCAGTAATATTTCATAGTAATCTCTTTTTATCTAATGCGAAACGCTAACAGTCTTCGAATTGTATATTATTTTATCTGACGAGAAACGCCAAGGATCGAGAAACATATAGCGAAAGAATAAAAACAACACTGTCATACGAAGGCATAAATTTTTATTCAGATCGGGCCTATTTTCTTTAACACTCCTACGAAATGACGTTTCTAGTCCTGATTTCTCCAAGCCCGTTCCTCTGGCTGTGGATTCGCTAGATAGTAGATAGGGACAGTGGGAATCTCGTTAATCCATTCATTAATGGATTTAAATGGCAATTTCATTTAAATACAAAATTATTAGCCTAATATTAATAACCTTTCAAGTTGCTCTGGGGCCTATTAGGCCCAACTTTTCGTAGGAGTGTTAACACTTTTATGCATACGACGATAAAAAAAAAAATCATGTTTAATGTACACAGCTCTGTAGTAGAATTTTTGAAAGAATTTTTGCTTCATCCCAGAGTTGATAAATTAGCTATAAGAACTCATGCAGTTTTATAGCATGCCTTTCGAGCGAGAATTTCTAGTTGCAGGTGTTGAGATCTAAACAGCAGGCTAGAAACGGGTGTAAATGTTGTAAGTAGAAAGAGTCTTGGGTGTTCCGTGCTGTATCAAACAATAATCAAGTCGCACGAGACCGGAAGGTTCGCTGCACGCAGGCCATGCGCTACGATAGTGCGCGAACTGAAGTAATTAAACCTCCGTGTGACAGCAGCTGAACGTTGCTAGCCGACTGTCAACACAGTATCTTTCGTAACCATAGCAACGAGCTGAGTTGCACCTTTGCATGACTCCCCGTGTAGCACGCGGTGGCGGACCAGCAGCGGAAGCGATAGGATTATGAATTTATGGTCAACCAGAAATAAATACAGAAATGGACGGTGGGTTTAACAGATTCATTTTTAAAGCTCTCGAATATCTTATGAACCGTAAAAATACATAACGAAGACTTGCAACAATTATATTAAACACTAACTTATTAAAACAAATAAATCCATCTCTTTAATATTCTGTTTTTTGGAATCGAGTTTACACTGGCCAATATATCTTTAACTCTCAAGCGATTTGTAGAATAGAGGACTCACTGACTGACAAATTTCCATATATTTCGTTTTCTGAAATAAATAGGGTAGTTAAAATCAAACAATGCGTCGTCTTAAATACTTTAAAAAAATTTGACTAGTGAAAAGTAGAACTATACAGTTTGTGTATTTTCCATCATAGATGGAGCAGCGACAGACAGGTGTACCTAGAGTTTGTTTGTTTTGAATTTTCTCGAAGCTACACGAGGGCTATTTTCGCTAGCCGTCCCTAATTTAGCAGTGTAAGGCTAGATGGAAGACAGCTAGTCACCACTGTCAACTCTTGGGCTACTCTTTTACCAACGAATAGTGGGATTCACTGTCACGTTATAGCGCCCCCACGACTGAAAGGGTGAACAAGTTTGATGTAACAGGGATTCGAACCTGCAAACCTCAGATTACGAGTCGAGTGCCTTAACTACCTGGCCATGCCAAGTCTGGAATCAAAGTACTTTTTACATTCATAATAGGCCCGGCATGGCCAGGTGGATTAAGGTGTTCGACTCGTAATCTGAGGGTCGCGGGTTCGAATTCCCGTCGCACCAAACATGCTCGCCCTTTCAGCCGTGTGGTCGTTATAATGTGACGGTCAATCCCACTATTCGTTGGTAAAAGAGTAGCCCAAGAGTTGGCGGTGGGTGGTGATGACTAGCTGCCTTCCCTCTAGTCTTACACTGCTAAATTAGGGACGGCTAGCACAGATAGCCCTCGAGTAGCTTTGTGCGAAATTCAAAAAAACAAAACAAACTGTGTGCGAAATTAAAAAAAAAAAAACACTGGGTTCAGACATATGGAGTTTACAGCCTCATAAATATTTAATTACCTTCTAACTGCTAGACTTAGGACATCCAGACAGCACGGAAGTTGTCACCAAGCGGTAAAAACTGTACGGGAATTTATCAGGGTAAAAGGCATATTAATATACATATATATTCTACCTTTGTCATAAAAGCATAGAATAAAGATCATTCTTCTATTATTTTAACTAGTTAATCGTAAAAAGAGTTATAATTAGAAGTCTTAGCTCTATGTAAGTAGTAATTTATTTACAATTAATAACGAAATTAGGCGTAGCCTGTTAGCTAGCATGCTGGATTGTCAACCGAAGAGCTCAAAAAACGCGCTACTCCGAGAGTGCGCAATAAAACTGACTCTTAAGATAAAAGAAACGAAGAATTGTCGACGTAGATTAACTGTCCTTCATCCAGTCTCCCAGTTCAAAGTGTGTAACGAACAACTACACACTGATAGACGTGTCTATAGCTTCGCGCAGATAAATCTGAAAAAAAAAAAGAGTTAATAATTACTAGTTCACTGACTAAAGAGAAGTCTTGTTAACAACTGAAAATGATTGACATATTTTATTTATAACTAGTTTGTCCGTTTCTGTGTTCTTATAATTGGGGAAGAGTGGCCAGTTTTTGTGTTTTTTTTACACTGGTTTTCTAGTCAAGAAATCGTTGTCTTTTTAAGTATGCTATTTTGATTTAATAATCCATGCAGAAAGTAAAGAAAGCCATGGGGGCGTTATAATGTGACGGTCAATCCCACTATTCGTTGGTAAAAGAGTAGCCCAAGAGTTGGTGGTGGGTGGTGATGACTAGCTGCCTCCTCTCTAGTCTTACATTGCTAAATGAAGGACGGCGCGAAAATCAAAAAACAAACAAACATCAGGTGGCGAGTGATATACTGGTTATTTTTTTACTTTCATAAGCAGCAGATTTAACAATATTAGAACGAAGATAATGGCAGCGTATATGAGATAGGTTTTTAGTAAGGGAGCTTATATGCGTTAAAAATATTCCCTTAGGAAGTGTTTTCGCTAAATTAATTCCAGCGTCGTGGAAAACTTTAATAAACATTCCCCTTTAATCGGAGACTTTTTAAAGATACGGACAATTAAATTAAAAATTGATGAAGTAAATCAGTTTATGAAATTGTTCAAACAAGAAAAGATTTCTCAATAAAAATTATAAAAAGAATATATTAACTACTTCGTCTCCAGTACTTCTCTTTTAATTTTCCCTCCGAGACAGGTTTTATTATCTGCAGTTCTATCGATCATTGTTAGTATGACAGTTGCACAGTAGATGGGGCTAGCGTATTCTTAAACCTTATGTTCCTGTTTTGTCGTAGAAGCAATTATAAATAAATCTTGTATAAGTTAAATTTCTCGTGGAATGTTTTTAAAGTAATCCATAGTCAGAAAGTAACGTTCTAAAAAAAAAAAAACAACTAACAAAATCCGCCAAAGTCTGAGTTAAGACTTCGTTCACTTTTAGGCCTTTTAACTGTTTCTCATAAGTATGTGTCAGGGAGGTATAAATGTTATTGTTTTATGTATATTTGTGAGTCACGTTAGAGGGTATGCTAACTGTACAGACGGTAATGCAGTTTTTATAATTTGTTAGGCTTAACACAAAGTTAGGGTCTTCACTGTCTTGTTTTACAAAAGATCTGTTTATTTTCCTGATTGGATAACAATAAGGGTATAAAAATGTTTATCGGAACCACAATTAAACATCTTTATTTTTATAAATAAATAACTCTGACTTTATATAAAGTTCCTCATAGATACATAAAGGGCTATTTATCCTAGAGTTCCCTAATTTTGAAGTGATAGACTACAAGAAAGGAAACTAACTACACCCACCGTCAACTTTTGGGATCCTTTTTAACGACGATTAGAGGGATTAACTGTTACATTATAACGTATCCTCGGCTGATAAGTTGAGTATGTTCGGATACGGGATTCAAATCCGCGACCTCAGATTGGGCATCGAGTGATATTAACGCCACTTTATGCTGGATTTTTTAAAAACAAAGTAATGTCAAATATATATTTCATATTCGAACCAAGTACGTAAAGTACTGCTGTCTGTGAAACATTACGTGCCTTATTCTGTACAAGATAATGTCTTTCGTGCCGTACAAGATCAAGTTTTCATTGTAAAAAATTAGGGGTACGCTATCGACAGAATTCTGTTGTAACGGATCACGTGACTTGTATCATAAAGATCACCAGACTATTGTTGTAAAAAGTCACGTGACTTGTGTTGTGAGACGAGGATAAGCTTCTGTTGTAACGGATCACGTGACTTCTTAGGATCTCCAGGATGTTGTTGTAACAGATCACCAGACTTATGTTGTAGTGGATCACGTGACTTATATAGATCAACAGGCTTGTGTTGTAGTGGATCATGTGACTTATAAAGATCACCAGACTTGTGTTGTAGTGGATCACGTGACTTATATAGATCAACAGGCTTGTGTTGTAGTGGATCATGTGAACTACAAATATCAACGGGATTTGTGTTGTAGTGGATCACGTAACTTATATAGATCAACAGGCTTGTGTTGTAGTGGATAATGTGACTTATATAGATCAACAGGCTTGTGTTGTAGTGGATCACGTGAAGTACAAATATCAATGGGCTTTGTGTTGTAATGGATCACGTGACGTACAAAGATCAACAGACTTGTGTTGTAGTGGATCACGTGATGCATATAGAGCAACATACTATTGATATAGTAGATCACGTGACTTATAAGGCTCAACGTGCTTGTCTTGTAATGGATCACATGTTGTAACGCTTCCTAAGGAGTTTACTGGAACACATTACAAAGTTTCTGTTGTAACAAGACGTTTTTTATCATTTAACTTAATGATACCTACAGTTAAAACACATAACGGACCCATCTTATGTTCTTCATTGTGAACACAGCTGCACGAGAACGTTTTTGTTTTCAGTGAAATAAAAATTAGTTTTTTGTTCTACTTTTGTGACTGCTGTCTTTCTCTTCCGAGTTTACTTTTTTATTCCAATGTTAGCATCACTAACAAATTTAGACAGCTTTCAACCAATCGGTGTAACACAGTTTTACTTTCGTTTTTTCTCTCTCTTTCCGATCGTGCCTCGTTCGAACCTTCATTTCTTTCCAACAGTTGGATTTTTTTGTGTCATATGCTCAGTACTTTTCATCTTTCTATTTGTCTTTCTACGTCCAACCAGTGTACTTTATCTGGTATATGTCCAGTACCTTGTGTGTCTCTCTCTGTCCAACCAGTGTAGTTTATGTGGTATATGTCCAGTACTTTGTCTCTCACTCTGTCTGTCCAACCAGCGTACTTTATGTGGTATATGTCCAGTACCTTGTCTCTCTCTCTCTGTCCGTCCAACCAGCGTACTTTATGTGGTATATGTCCAGTACCTTGTCTCTCTCTCTGTCCGTCCAACCGGAGGTCTTAAGAGTTTTCATTGTTCTGAATTTTTCCCTCTATTTCTACAGTGTTTAGAAACATTTCTTCCCAATTCTATTAATATAAGATCCCATTGAATTCTCTCCAAACTCAACTCTATTGTAAAATTCGCTTTGATTATCGGCTTTTCATTTATCATGATTCATGTTGCCGCTGCTAGTAGTCCGGGTGTATTCACATAAGTTACTCCAAAGCCTTCTTGCTGTTAACACTTATTCTCTACCTTTGTAGGTTACGTTTCTGGTTGCCTGAAATGACAAGTTACTTCCTATTTAGATCAGTATATTAAATTAGTGTCTGCTAAGTGGCTAGTTTCTTCCTACATAGATAAGTATGTGAAATGAATATATGCTAAATGGCTAGCTATGGTCACACAATATTCAGTTACGAGACCATACCGTTAAGGCGACTGTCCGATATAAAGGAAAACTGTCTGTCTGTGGGTGCATCACGTTCCTGAACGAGTTGATCGATCTAGACCAGTCTCAGCATGCTAACTTTGTAGCCTAGAAGCGAACAAAATGTATATTGAACTTTCCAATATATTTAGAAATTAAAATGTTTTATACAACAAACTGTATCGTTACTGCAGTAGTAATTTTCAATAGACGAGTTTAACCAAAACCCACACCGCAACAAAATTCTACAAATCAAACATTGTAAATAAATGTTCAACGTTTTTGGTTTGTGTCTCAAATTAGCCACAATATACAGTAATAAAATATCCAGCTACAACGCGGAAGTCTGGTTGGGTCAATGTTTGACCTGGAAGGGTCAGGCTCAATATGGACCTCTTCCCTCTCTTACGATTTCGATTTTTACTGACAAATGCTATAAGAGTACTCCACGAAATTAGGGCACAGCGATTCCATCTCTCTCTTCGGGACCATGTTTCACGATATTAGGGCACAGCAATTCCACCTCTCTCTTCGGGACCATGTTTCACGAAATTAGGGCACAGCAATTCCATCTCTCTCTTCGGGACCATGTTTCTCCGAATGTTTCAGTACCATTTCTCTTCATCTGGTCTAATAATAACAGTTCACCGGTAAATCACTTTTCACTAGCTTAATTCACCAGATGTGTATTTTACATAAATACTCGTCACTCTAAGTGATACTGTAAGATATGGGTAATGGTGACTTGTTTAGTACGACATCCTGGATATCATTGTCTTGAATCTTAAAATTTGTTAACCCGGCATCGCCAGGTGGGTTAAGGCGTTCGACTCGTAATTTGAGGGTCGTGGGTTCGAATCCCCGTCACACCAAACATGCTTGCTCTTTCAGCCGTCGGGGCGTTATAATGTGACAATCAATCCCACTATTCGTTGGTAAAAAAGTAGCCCAAGAGTTGGCGGTGGGTGGTGGTGACTAGCTACCTTCCCTCTAGTCTTACGCTGCCAAATTAGGAACAGCTAGCGCAGATAGCCCTCGTGTAGCTTTGCGCGAAATTCAAAAACACACAAACTTCAAATTTTTAGTAAGTGGAGAGTTCGCGAAAGACTGGATTATGTCGGGAATTATTAGCGTGAAATTTTTCTTTACTATTTCAACAAGTACAGCAATTCTAGTTTGCTGATTTAGAGGGTTTGGGTATTTTCTGATTAAATATATAAACGTGTTTTCTGCATCAGTGAGTAATGTTACTGGCCTTTTGGGTATATCTTGGTATATTAGGGTATATCTTGGTGTATAGCATTTGTTGGTTGACAGTTCATTTGGCTTGTGGTTTTATTATATTTTGGTTTTGTTGTTCGTTTCAATTGCGGCTGAGTTTATTTGGTTGAGATATTTGTTTTTGGTGTTATGGTGTATGTCGTAAATTATTTTGAACACCCTTCGTACTTCGAGATTTGTTGTTTACAATTTCACCACGAAGGGTTTTTGTGTATTTTTGGACAAGCTCAAACGTGTGAGTCTCCACGACGCATCGTGAGAGGAATTATAGGCTGCTTCGTCATGTCCGTAACAATTACATCACCGCGTGACGACAACGAGGGGTGTTTTAGCCTATCCTAACTGAAACATCTGACACCGCTAAATATCAAACTCTCAGTATCGTGAGTTTTGTTTGTGTGAACTTTTATCACGTTCGTTTGTGTGAACTTTTATCACGTTCGTTTGTGTGAACTTTTATCATGTTTGTTTGTGTGAAGTTTTATTACGTTCGTTTGTGTGATCTGTTATGATGTTTGTTTGTGTGAAGTGTTGTCATGTTCGTTTGTATGAACTGTTATGATATTTGTTTGTGTGAACTTTTATCATGTTTGTTTGTGTGAAGTGTTATCATGTTCATTTGTGTGAACTTTTATCACGTTCGTTTGTGTGAACTTTTATCATGTTCGTTTGTGTGAAGTTTTATTACGTTCGTCTGTGTGAGCTGTTATGATGTTTGGTTGTGTGAAGTGTTGTCATGTTCGTTTGTATGAACTGTTATGATATTTGTTTGTGTGAACTTTTATCATGTTTGTTTGTGTGAAGTGTTATCATGTTCATTTCTGTGAACTTTTCTCATGTTTGTTTGTGTGAACTGATATGATGTTCCTTTGTTTTTGTGTCTTATTTCACTTGATTTGTTGCTGTGACTGGATATATTTTGAATCTGTTTTATCTCGATACTGTGATACAATCCTTTAATAAAAAGTGCTTTGACTCTTGGCGATTGTATTTTGACGTGTCATGTATAGAAAGAGTCTTTAATTCACTCTGTGGGGAAGACTGTTTAGGTTAGCTTCCTCTGTTACTCTGTGGGGAAGACTGTTTAGGCCTGCTTCCTCTGTTACTCTGATAAAGACAGCGCCCACACCTAATTGTTTAATTGATACTACCTTTACGCTGAGTTTAAAGCGCTTGATTTCATCCGTTAGGTGCATCTTTTTGTTTGTACCCGGAATACCTAAAATAATATCAAAGTGCTTGAGTAGGTGTGTGTTTTTTTCTGTTTTATTGTGATTGTATGTTTATCTGTGTGTTAATTGTTTTCTTGTGATCGTATGTTTGTCTGTGTGTTTACTGTTTTCTTGTAATAGTATGTTTGTGTTATGTTTGACTGTGTGTTTACTGTTTTCTTGTGATAGTATGATTGTTTTGTGTTTATATGCGCCTTTAATGTTTTCTTGTCGCTGTATCTTTATGTTATGTTTAAACAGTTCATTGTCTTTCTTTATCTTACTAGTGTGAAATTATCTGTTTGTTTTATTTCTTGTGTCTGTCTGTGTGTTCCAGTATCCAGGGTGATACTCTTCTCTGTGTTCCAGTATTCAGGGTGATACTCTTCTGTGTGTTCCAGTATCCAGGGTGATACTCTTCTCTGTGTTCCAGTATTCAGGGTGATACTCTTCTGTGTGTTCCAGTATCCAGGGTGATACTCTTCTCTGTGTTCCAGTATCCAAGGTGATGCTCTTCTGAGTGTTCCAGTATCCAAGGTGATACTCTTCTGTGTGTTCCAGTATCCAAGGTGATACTCTTCTGTGTGTTCCAGTATCCAAGGTGATGCTCTTCTGAGTGTTCCAGTATCCAAGGTGATGCTCTTCTGAGTGTTCCAGTATCCAAGGTGATACTCTTCTGTGTGTTCCAGTATCCAAGGTGATACTCTTCTGTGTGTTCCAGTATCCAAGATGATTCTCTTCCATGTGTTCCAGTATCCAAGGTGATGCTCTTCTGAGTGTTCCAGTATCCAAGGTGATGCTCTTCTGTGTGTTCCAGTATCCAAGGTGATACTCTTCTGTGTGTTCCAGTATCCAAGGTGATACTCTTCTGTGTGTTCCAGTATCCAGGGTGATACTCTTCTCTGTGTTCCAGTATTCAGGGTGATGCTCTTCTGAGTGTTCCAGTATCCAAGGTGATGCTCTTCTGTGTGTTCCAGTATCCAAGGTGATACTCTTCTGTGTGTTCCAGTATCCAAGATGATTCTCTTCCATGTGTTCCAGTATCCAAGGTGATGCTCTTCTGAGTGTTCCAGTATCCAAGGTGATGCTCTTCTGTGTGTTCCAGTATTCAAGGTGATACTCTTCTGTGTGTTCCAGTATCAAAGGTGATGCTCTTCTGTGTGTTCCAGTATCCAGGGTGATACTCTTCTGTGTGTTCCAGTATCCAAGGTGATACTCTTCTGCGTGTTTGATGCTGAAAATTTCAGTAGAGATTTTACTGATTTTTAACCAATTTGTTTGTATGTTCATCGTTTACAAAGATAAAAAAGAAGATGAACAAGTGCAGTCTCCGTAAAATAACCTTCAAAACTTTTAAGATAAGGCATTTAAAGTACTTTATAAGAACTTCATAAAAAAGTATATTATGAACTGAGGGTTCACTTGTAGTTGTTGACTCTCGCCGGCCCCCTAGTGGCACACTGGTATGTCTACAGACCCACACCGCTGAAAACCGGGTTTCGATACTCGGGTGGGTAAAGCTCAGACGACTCAACATAATACGTTCCTCAAAAAGCTACATATCAGTTATTTTGGTCCAGTAAAGTGAAATAATATCTTCTTAATAAATGGTAAATAATTAATGTTTGTTTGTTTAGAATTTTGCACAAATTTACACGAGGGCTACCTGCGCTAGCCGTCCCAAATTTAACAGTGTAAGACTAGAGGGAAGGCAACTAGTCATCATCACCCATCATAAACTCTTGGGTTACTCTTTTACCAAAGAATAGTGGGATTGGACGTAACATTATAACGCCCCCGAGGTTGAAAGGGCGAGGATGTTTAATGTGACAGGGATTCGAACCCGCAACCCTCAGATAACGAGCCGAGCGCCCTAACTACCTGGTCATGACGGGTCGATAATTAATGTTGAGTAAATAAAGGTTTTCGAAACTTCTAAAATTGAATTACTCTGGATAAATAATCAGTACGAACTATTTTATTGACACTTGGACCGACGAAGCCAAGCGGCTAACGTGTCGGACTGTGAATCAAACGGTTATATCTTGTTCATAGGATGCAGTGACGCAAGAGTTGACGGTGGGTGATTTGACCTTCTCTGTCGTATATCAGTTCGAATTTAGAAACTACTGTTGCAGATAGACCTGTTGTAGTTTTGAATATAATCGTAAAAATAATGATTTGATACAAAACGAAAAATATTTAACCGCATTTCAAAAAGAAGATTACATGTATTCTGTACACGTAAACTGTTGTACTATGAAGTTACTACCAAGCAGTACAATAATACATTTATTGTGATAATACAGTTAGAGTAATGATACATTTAGAGTAATAATACATTTAGTACAATAATACATTTAGTATAATAATACAGTTAGTGTGATAATGCATTTAGTGTAATTATACGGTGAGTTTAATAATGCAAATAGTGTAATAATACGGTGAGTTTAATAATGCAAATAGTGTAATAGTACAGTTAGGGTAATGATACATTTAGTGTAATAATAAAATTAGTGTAATAACGCATTTAGTATAATAATACAGTTAGTGTGATAATGCATTTAGTGTAATAATACAGTGAGTTTAATTATACAATTAGTGTAATAATACAGTTAGGATATAGATGCAGGGTTACAGAATGGGCTACCTTGGTCTGCCCATCACGGGTATCAAAACCAGACATCCCATTGTGCAACTGAGGAGGGCGAAGGTTTAACCAGTACTTTGTTTATTTCATGTTAAACGCAAGGCTTCACGATTGGACTATCTGAGCTTTACTACCACGGGTATCGTTCCATAGATGTGTGGTACCTCCTCAAACTTACCGCTGAGCAAGCAGGAAAAAGGCCAGACGAAATCCTACAACTTATAAAACTCCTCTGAATAGTTTATATAAAAACTATAATTTGCATATACATAAATTATATATATATATATACATACATAAAAGCGTAATGCCCCCAGTGACACAATGGTATGTCTTCGGACTTACACACTCAAAACCGGGATTAGATACCCGTGATGGGCGGAGCACAGATAGTCCATTGTGTAGTTTTGTGCTTAATTTTAAACAAAGAAACAGATAAAGCGTAATTAAACATATTTGGTTTTAAAATAAATAAACAAGTACTAAACTCTTCTTACCCTGATCTTCAAAGTGATAAAAATTACATTTCAGCAAGTTTAATCAATCTACAAAGTAACAGTTGTTCTCAAGCAATCCGCTAATGTAATTATTCTAATTTAACTTACACGTTACAATAACATTACCCTCATAACAATATCGTTGTTTAATTATAACAATAACGCAAGGCTCATAACAGTATTGATGTTTAACTTGTAACAATAACACTAACATCATAACAGTATTGTTGTTTAACTTGTAACAATAACACTAACCCCATAACAATATTGTTGTTTAACTTGTAACGATAACACTAACATCATAACAGTATTGATGTTTAATTATAACAATAACGCAAGGCTCATAACAGTATTGTTGTTTAACTTGTAACGATAACACTAACATCATAACAGTATTGTTGTTTAATTATAACAATAACGCAAGGCTCATAACAGTATTGTTGTTTAACTTGTAACAATAACACTAACCCGATAACAGTATTGTTGTTTAACTTGTAACAATAACACTAACCCGATAACAGTATTGTTGTTTAACTTGTAACGATAACACTAACATCATAACAGTATTGTTGTTTAACTTGTAACAATAACACTAACCCCATAACAATATTGTTGTTTAACTTGTAACGATAACACTAACATCATAACAGTATTGATGTTTAATTATAAAACAATAACGCAAGGCTCATAACAGTATTGTTGTTTAACTTGTAACGATAACACTAACATCATAACAGTATTGTTGTTTAATTATAACAATAACGCAAGGCTCATAACAGTATTGTTGTTTAACTTGTAACAATAACACTAACCCGATAACAGTATTGTTGTTTAACTTGTAACAATAACACTAACCCCATAACAATATCGTTGTTTAACTTGTAATGATAACGCAAGGCTCATAACAGTATCGTTGTTTAATTACAACGATAACGCAAGGCTCATAACAGTGTTGTTTTTTAACTTGTAACAATAGCACTGGCCTCATAACAGCATTGTTGTTTAACGTGTAACAATAACACTGGCGTCATAACAATATCGTTGTTTAATTGTGACGATAACATTGGCCTCTTAGCTATGGTGTCTGTTGATATTCTGTCAGCGAAGTTTGTATAATTAAGATACATAGTCAGATTGTACAGTTTTTACGGAATATATGAGACTTATCGTGACAATGTTATCATTTCTACCTCTTTGTACACAAAGAGCAAGGAAACAGACAAGTATGAATAATCCTCCATTATATCTTGTGCGAGACAAAGAGACAGCATCCTAGACAAAACTGGCCGTGATACTGTAGACAAGTTAACAACAAAAACACCTAACAAATTGTTTCCGTATTTATAAAGAAACTTTCTAATTAACATTGCAACTAGAGATCTCCTGGGAAAGTTCACCTCGAATTCCACGTGAAACTGTATATATTTAAATTGCCTGTTAACACGTGTGTGTTTATATACATACATTATTGCTTCTAAGAAATCTCGTGTCCAGTTTTTACTATTTTTGAAATTTCATCAATCTCTCACATAAATCGAAGACATCTCGGAAGCAGTTACACCAGTTTATGTTGGTGTCTCGTCAACAAACATTCGTCGGTGACACTGACTTTCATAGCTATGTAATAGTTCCACTTCAGGGAAATCGCGATCCAGCGATAGGGCTGGTGCTGGCAGTTATTAAAATTGAACGTAACCAGGCATGTAAGTTAACCAGCTCAATCGTGAATAAATCCAGTTACTCCTCTTGGTTTTAAATAAGTGCTTACGTGGATGTATGATTGACATTAACTGATACGTTTGAATTGAAAACGCTAGTTTTAAATGTTGTAATTCCACATGAAAAAATGCCATTTGACTCTATTTTTGTTATGCCAGTGAAGGTCTAACTCGGCCTTTAACAATACGTAATAAGTTACTATATCATGTTCCTTCTTTGGGTTAATATCTTTTATTGATATTTTACTGGATATAATGGACATTTTAATAGACTATCTGCTTCTTAGGAACTTGTGAAATTGGTTTTGTCTAAAACACAGTGCATTTTTTAGTTTAAACAGATAAGAACATGAGTGACGGTTGTTTGTTGTTGTTGTTGTTGTTTTTCTGGGGAAGAATATACTTGTAATAAATCAATAGTATGGATTTCAAGCAAGACCATTGTTTGTTTGTCTGTTTAGAATTACGTTCAAAGCTAGGTTATCTGTGCTCTGCCCACCACGAGTATCGAAACCCGGATTTTTTTTTGTGGTGTGAGTCTGTAGACATGTCGTTGTGCCACTTGGGGGCTCAAGCAAGACCAGTTGATCGATGAGAGAAAATAATTCACACGTTGGTTTCAATTTGAACCAGTACTTCATAATTGAATAGTGACAAATCAGGCATTTTGGTGTTTTAATATACAGTTTCGTATGCTGAAATAAGTCTGTGTTTTCACTTATTACCCATAAAGAATAGAAAAATGTGAACGTGTTTTTTTTAGAAATATAGAAATTTTCTTGTTTTTCTCGATGTGTCCAACTTAACTTGAATTTTGTTGTAGTAATAATTTAAAACTTCTATTAAACGTAACGATATAAAATAACAAAACGTCGTAATATCAGTTATGTGTTATAGCTATCTCCCACCAAACACTAAACAGACTAAATTATGGTGTTAATCATATGCTGAATATAAGCAGAATAAGATAATTTAATCTCGGTTCACCTAATTCTAAAGATAGAATCCTTTATTTTACTAATATTATTGATTTCGCTATTCAATGTACTGCCTTCGCCAACTTATAACGAAATAACTTAGATACCAGTAGCTCAGCGGAGGACAAAGTCCAGATATTCCATGTGTAGGCTTTGCACGGAACTTCACTTTGTTAGTATTTGATTTGTTTTAGAGAATTTAAACAAAATATATTTATCAGTTGGAATTTTGAATCACGTGTAACAATTTCAGTCTCCAAAGTGAATGATGATGAATTGAAGTGCCCTCTGTTAGTGAGTTAATGAACTTCAATATAAAATGTAAATAATTTATATATTTACAAAGTTTTACTGAATAAAAGGAAGGTTCTTTAGGTTGTTGCATGTAAATAATTTGATTCTTGTAATGTTGTTATGCAATCACATCAGGACAACACCATAAGACTCGGTTTCTAAATATTCAATGTTTCACAGAAACATTTTATTGAAATCTGTACAACCAAATACAAATAAAAATATGTACTTGAGTGATTCGCAGTAGAAATATAATTTCTGTAAACAGGAAGACCTGTTTACTCTGAAAAAATAAAAAAACATCATAAGAGATATAAAGTTGATTAAGAATATGATCTGGAGAACGTTTGGACTTCTCTGTCAATAGGAAATATTGTTTGGTAGTAAACGCAAAGCTACTACAAAGTGCTGTGCCCACTACGAGTAATCGAAACCCGATTTTTAGCGCTAAAAGCCTTTATACTTACTTTTGAGCCACTGAGGGGGTTTAGTTTGAATTTCGTGCAATGCTACAAGAGGGCTGTCTGTGTTAGCCATCCCTAATGTAGCAGTGTAAGACTTGAGAGAAGCTGTGTGTTTGTGTGTGTATTTTCTTATAGCAAAGCGACATCGGTTTATCTGCTGTGTCCACCGACTGGAATCGAACCCCTGATTTTAACGTTGTAAATTCGAAGACTTGTCGCTGTCCCAGCAAGGGACGAGAGGGAAGAAAGCCAGTCATTACTACTCACAGCCAACTCTTGGACTTCTCTTTTACCAACGAATAGTGGGATTGAGCATAAATTATAACGCTCCCGCGGCTAAAAGGACGAGCATGTTTAGTGTAACAGGTATTCGAACACGAGATCCTCAGATTAGGAGTCGAGATGGAGGGTCTCAGAGCTTGTGCTTTCGTAAAAAATGACAATTTGCAAAATTAAACGAGTGATTTGAGTTTTGAATTTCGCGCAAAGCTACACTAGGGCTATCTGCTCTAGCCGTCCCTAATTTAGTAGTGTAAGCTAGAGGGAAGGCAGCTAGTCATCACCACCCACCGCCGACTTTTGGGCTACTCTTTTACCAACGAATACTGAGATTGACCGTGACCTTATAACGCCCCCATGGCTGAAAAGGCGAGCATGTTTGGTGTGACGGGGATTCGAAAACCTCAGATGACGAGTCGAAAGCCTAAACCCACCTTGCCATGCTGGTCCTCGATTTGAGTTCGACAATGTAGCTATGCGGTCATATTAGAAGGCAATTGTGAGACTGTTTTAGTGATTAGGATTTCAAAGTAAACTTGTCCTGAATAAAAATAGCCAAATACGTTGTTCAGAAACAATGTCGAAAAGTGACTTTTGGTTTTCGGGTTTCAGGATCTTTGCTGCTGATTTTCGAATATTTAAGTATAAAAATTGAAGAATGAATTTTAGACGATACACGATTAGGATCTGGTTAAAAATTTAGTACATTCTACAGAAGGTTTTTAAGAAATTTGAGGTACACCTTTGGAAGTAACTAGAAAAATAAATTTGATGAGCCGTTTTCATATTATTTTTATACGATTAAACTAGTTTCCGTATTATTTTATACTATTAGCCTAGTTTCCACGTTATTTTACATTGTTAAACTAACTTCCATGTTATGGCATATTATTAAATTAGTTTCAACATTATTTTACATTCTTAAACTAACTTCCATGTTATGGCATATTATTAAATTAGTTTCAACATTATTTTACATTGTGAAACTAGTTTCCATATTATTTTACATTGTTAAACTAACTTCCACGTTATATTATATTGTTAGATTAGTTTCTACATTATTTTACATTGTTAGACTGGTTTCCATGTTGTTTTATATTATTAAACTAACCTACATATTATTTTACATTTATAAATTAGTATCCATGTTATTTTACATTGTTAAGTTAGTTTCTATGAAATTTTGCATTGTTAGACTAGTACCCATGTTATTTTACATTGTTAGAATAGTATCCATGCTATTTTACATTTTTAAATTAGTATCCATTATATTTTACATTGTTGACTAGTATCCATGCTATTTTACATTGTTAGACTAGTATCCATGTTAATTACATTGTTGGACTAGTATCCATGTTATTTTACATTGTTAGAATAGTCCATGCTATTATACATTGTTAAATTAGTATCCATTATATTTTACATTGTTGGACTAGTATCCATGCTATTTTACATTGTTAAATTAGTATTCATGTTATTTTACATTGTTGGACTAGTATCCATGTTATTTTACATTGTTAAATTAGTATCCATGTTATTTTACATTCTTGGACTAGTATCCATGTTATTTTACATTGTTAAATTAGTATCCATGTTATTTTACATTCTTGGACTGGTATCCATGTTATTTTACATTGTTACATTAGTATCCGTGTTATTTTACATTGTTAAATTAGTATCCATTATATTTTACATTGTTGAACTAGTATCCATGCGATTTTACATTGTTAGACTAGTATCCATGTTATTTTACATTGTTGGACTAGTATCCATGTTATTTTGCAGTGTTAGAATAGTCCATGCTATTTTACATTGTTAGACTAGTATCCATGTTATTTTACATTGTTGGACTAGCAACCATGTTATTTTACATTGTTAGGCTAGCATCCATATTATTTTACATTGTTAAATTAGGTTCCACGTTATTTTGCATTGTTAACCTAGTTTTCACATTATTTTACATTTTTAGACTATGTTTAACGTTTGGTTAAACTAGTTTAGTTTACTACACATTTTAACTGTGACGTAGGCTTCTGACATGAACAGTAATTGGCAGCTTAGGCGTGTCCGTGTTGGGTAAAAAAAACAAAAAACATCATTTGTTTGTTTATAAGCACAAGACTTCACAATGGGCTATTCACAATATGCCCTTTGGGTATGAAATTATGAATTTTAGTTTACTAAGCCCTCAGGCATATTTCTAAACCAAAATCGCCAATAGTAATTGAAGGTTAATTATTGTTCCTGTTGGGTTTAAAAAAAACACACAACCCAATAGGACGAAAACGTAGTTCATTCTTTGAGGTATTAACCTTGAACAGATTTCCTGTTACAAATTATAAGCTTCGTATGAACAGTTTTGTTCATTGCATTATGAACCTTATAAACTCAGCTTACGTTCTTTTTCTGTTTTGTGTGATGCAGGTCAATCAACACTTGAAAGAAAACACCGAATGTCAGTTGTTACGTTTTATAAAATATATCTTCAGTATTTATTTACTTAAACACTGTTTAAATAGTCAGTGATACTACACGAAACAACCCAAGCATGCGAACAAAATCTGAATGTTTTTGTTAAATCTTTATATTTATACGCCAAAAATCAAAAACCGGAGATCGACTGTATCTAATAAACCTATTAGGCTTAATAAACACCCAGTCTACTGACTTATTCCTTGTACATTTCCTCTGTCTTGTTCACGAAGTAACATGACTGACAACAGGAGGAAAGAAAAAACGAGATAAATTTACTGCATACAAAGATTAAATGAATTCGAGTGAAACTGTGCTCGATCTTATCAGAATTCTGACGAGATAATTCTGGTGTCTACAGACAAAAGTACATTGTTCCTCTAAACTTTTTATTTTTTTAATTTTTTGTTCTGAAATATAGCTGTCGCCGATTGCTCAAGAAAGCGATTTAGTACGAGCCAATTATTCTTTTGACAACACTGTTTTCACTTCTTTTACCAAAAGACCGCCCTGATTGACAAAAAACAAAAAAACAAAAAAAAAACACGTTCGCCTGTGTTGGGCCTAACGCACAATAGGAACTGTTGATAATGACATCTAATTGTCGTTTATGTACATATATGAAGCAACATAAAGGCATCATGCTCCTGGCCTTTCTTTTGTCTTTTCCTAGGTGTGATAGCGTCGAGTCGCTTTGCCTACAGGGTAAATTATGCGTGAACTCTTGTAAAGAAAGATAAAGACTTACGTCACTGAGTTTGACTTTTAAAAACATTGTTTCACCCAAGTCTTCCCGTCAGCTAGCAACAGCATCAGTCGCTACGCTTCATTAGAGCCCTTTTTCCTTTTTTCTATATTTTCTCGCGGTCTTTAGATAACGAAATGACTCTCATCAGCCTTTAGTTATACAAGGGAGTGTTAAATCAGTTTTTTTTCACCATGTAGGAATAATAGCACCCTCTTTTTCTTACTTCTAAAAATTTCCGATTGAGGTCGCCTCAGACAAACAAAGGCCTGAAGTGGATGTAGCTATTAATATGCGTGAATGGGCAATCATCGAAAGAATGTTGGGTGACCAGCAGGATTTTATGGCATTATCTAATGAGACCGTTATCAGATGAAGAAAAAGAAACCGTATATTACGTATTTGATGTATTGAATCTATCTTTTAAAACTAAAAGAAGGATTCCGTGTGTGGTTCATTTTTCCTCGTAGATTGTACGAGCTCGTCAGCTTTCAAATATTATGAAATCCGTATATATTATTTGTTATTACCACTTCGAACTTCTTCCACCGTCAAATAACTACGCTGGAAGCAACAAATCTAAGCCTATAAAATTTCTGCTGTTAAGAAGTGCGGTAAATGATTTCAAGCCTAATGGTAAAGTGGGGCAAATAACTGAGGTTAATTTCAAACTTTTTGTCGATAATTTTATCCGTTTCTAAACGATAACCTAATTAAATGATTTAAACACGAAAGAGCATTGGTAAAGATATTCCGCCTCAATAATTCTCTGTAAAAGAGTGTGAAATTAAATATGTTTATAAGCGTCATTTCGCAAAAGGTTGGGAGGGAGCCTGATCACCCGCGCTAGTCCCTCTTCCTAATTTGGTGGAGGACCCAACGCTTTATGATTGTTTACGTATATGTGTTGATACGGCCTCACAATAAACGTCTAGAAAGTGATATTTCGGGTCCTTTCCCCAAACTGTTTCCTCCTCTGCACATAACAATCTTTACAATAATTGACCCATGAATACAATTTTATTTTGGTAATTAAATTGTATGAAACTGTAATGTTTATTGTTATTACTGCTTGAAATATAACTCGCAACAGGGAAATTGTTGTTCTTATTCCTGTTGCAATTTGTAGCATATTAAAAAAAACAGAAATGATTGTTGTAATTGGTGTTGTTAGTTGTATAGTTTTTGTTGTTGCTGTTGTTAGTTGTAGTGTATTAAATAACATAGAAATAGTTCTTGTTGTTGCTGTTGTAAATAGTAACCTATTTAATTGCTACTGTTAGTTGTAGTGTATTAAATAACATAGAAATAGTTCTTGTTGTTGCTGTTGTAAATAGTAACCTATTTAATTGCTACTGTTAGTTGTAGTGTATTAAATAACATAGAAATAGTTATTGTTGTGGCTGTTGTAAATAGTAACATATTTAATAACCTAAAAACTGTTCTTTTATCGCTGTTGTAAATTTGTTGTATTAATTAACTTAGAAATGGTTGTTGTTATTGGTAAGTTGTAAGTAACCTAGAAACTGCTGATGTTATTACCATCCCGGGTCGTTTGATTAGAGCGATCGACTCGTAACCTCAGGGTCGCGGGCTGATTCTCCGTCACACTAAATATGCTCCCTTTCAGATGTGGGGGCATTATTATGTGACGATCAATTTCACTATTCGTTGGTAAAAGAGTAGGTAAAGAGTTGGCAGTAGGTGGTGATTTCTATCTGCCTACCCTGTAGTCTTACTCTACTAAATTAGGGACGGTTAGCGCAGATAGCCCTTGGGTAGTTTTGCGAGATTCCAAACACAAACCAACTGAATTGTAACGTATTAAATGCCCTAAAAACAGCTGTTGTTACACGTAGCGTATTAAATAACACAGAAAATGTTGTTATTATGTTTGTTAATTTGACGTTTTAATTAACTTAGAAATGATTGTTGCTATTACTGTTGTTAAGTGTAGCGAATTAAGTAACCGAGATACTATTGTTATTGTGGTTCTCGTATTGTGTCAAATGATCTAGAAACAGTTGTTTTTTGTCATGCTGTTCATTATAGTTTAATAAATAACCTATAAACAGTTATTGTTATATGCTAAATGTTATTTGCAATATATTAAATAACCCACTATCTATTGCTATATATATATATTAACATAAGATCTCTCACTCACCTAGAAGCGCCTCGGTGTCAGGAAGAGGGCACGAGTTTGTTTGTAATTAAATAAAAAGCCACATAATACGCTATTTATGCTTTGTCCACCACAGGTATTGAAACCCCGTTTCTAGCACTGTAAATCCGCAGACACACTGGTGTACCACTGGAGACACAGGTATAAGACAACCAGGATTTATCTGATTTTAAGGAAACTTATTTAGGAAGTAAAATATGATGAAACCTAACGATTCTAATATACACAGGTTTCGAATTAGGACAGACGTTCTCAGAAGTATGGCTTACGACAAATGAGGTAAAATATCCCATTGTTAATAACAATACTACTTGTATATATCATTGTTAATAACAATACTACTTGTATATAATATATCATTGTTAATAACAATACTATTTGTATATATCATTGTTAATAACAATACTACATGTATATAATATATCATTGTTAATAACAATACTACTTGTATATAATATATCATTGTTAATAACAATACTACTTGTATATAATATATCATTGTTAATAACAATACTACTTGTATATCTCATTGTTAATAACAATACTACTTGTATATCTCATTGTTAATAACAATACTACTTGTATATCTCATTGTTAATAACAATACTACCTGTATATCTCATTGTTAATAACAATACTACTTGTATATAATATATCATTGTTAATAACAATACTATTTGTATATATCATTGTTAATAACAATACTACTTGTATATAATATATCATTGTTAATAACAATACTATTTGTATATATCATTGTTAATAACAATACTACTTGTATATAATATATCATTGTTAATAACAATACTACTTGTATATATAATTGTTAATAACAATACTACTTGTATATCTCATTGTTAATAACAATACTATTTGTATATATCATTGTTAATAACAATACTACTTGTATATAATATATCATTGTTAATAACAATACTACTTCTATATAATATATCATTGTTAATAACAATACTACTTCTATATAATATATCATTGTTAATAACAATACTACTTGTATATATAATTGTTAATAACAATACTACTTGTATATATAATTGTTAACAACAATACTACTTGTATATCTCATTGTTAATAACAATACTACTTGTATATGATATATCATTGTTAATTACAATACTACTTGTATATCTCATTGTTAATAACAATACTACCTGTATATAACATATCATTGTTAATAACAATACTACTTGTATATGATATATCATTGTTAATAACAATACTAGTTGTATACAATTTCTCATTGTTAATAACAATACTAGCTGTGTAGAATATCTCATTGTTAATAACAACACTAGTTGTGTAGAATTTCTCATTGTTAATAACAACACTAGTTGTGTAGAATTTCTCATTGTTAATAACAATACTAGTTGTGTAGAATATCTCATTGTTAATAACAACAATAGTTGTGTAGAATATCTCATTGTTAATAACAATACTAGTTGTGTAGAATATCCCATTGTTAATAACAACACTAGTTGTGTAGAATTTCTCATTGTTAATAACAATACTAGTTGTGTAGAATTTCTCATTGTTAATAACAATACTAGTTGTGTAGAATTTCTCATTGTTAATAACAACACTAGTTGTGTAGAATTTCTCATTGTTAATAACAATACTAGTTGTGTAGAATTTCTCATTGTTAATAACAACACTAGTTGTGTAGAATTTCTCATTTTTAATAACAATACTAGTTCTGTATAACATCGCATTGTTAATAACAACACTAGTTGTGTAGAATTTCTCATTGTTAATAACAATACTAGTTGTGTAGAATATCTCATTGTTAATAACAACACTAGTTGTGTAGAATTTCTCATTGTTAATAACAACACTAGTTGTGTAGAATATCTCATTGTTAATAACAACACTAGTTGTGTAGAATATCTCATTGTTAATAACAACACTAGTTGTGTATAATATCGCATTGTTAATAACAACACTAGTTGTGTAGAATTTCTCATTGTTAATAACAACACTAGTTGTGTGGAATATCTCATTGTTAATAACAACACTAGTTGTGTAGAATATCTCATTGTTAATAACAACACTAGTTGTGTAGAATATCTCATTGTTAATAACAACACTAGTTGTGTAGAATATCTCATTGTTAATAACAACACTGGTTGTGTAGAATTTCTCATTGTTAATAACAACACTAGTTGTGTAGAATATCTCATTGTTAATAACAACACTAGTTGTGTAGAATATCTCATTGTTAATAACAACACTAGTTGTGTAGAATATCTCATTGTTAATAACAACACTAGTAGTGTATAATATCGCATTGTTAATAACAACACTAGTTGTGTAGAATATCTCATTGTTAATAACAACACTAGTTGTGTAGAATTTCTCATTGTTAATAACAACACTAGTTGTGTAGAATTTCTCATTGTTAATAACAACACTAGTTGTGTAGAATATCTCATTGTTAATAACAATACTAGTTGTGTAAAATATCTCATTGTTAATAACAACACTAGTTGTGTAGAATTTCTCATTTTTAATAACAATACTAGTTGTGTAGAATATCTCATTGTTAATAACAACACTAGTTGTGTAGAATTTCTCATTGTTAATAACAACACTAGTTGTGTAGAATATCTCATTGTTAATAACAACACTAGTTGTGTAGAATATCTCATTTTTAATAACAATACTAGTTGTGTAGAATATCTCATTGTTAATAACAACACTAGTTGTGTAGAATATCTCATTGTTAATAACAACACTAGTTGTGTAGAATTTCTCATTTTTAATAAGAATACTAGTTGTGTAGAATATCTCATTTTAATAACAACACTAGTTGTGTAGAATATCTCATTGTTAATAACAACACTAGTTGTGTAGAATATCTCATTGTTAATAACAACACTAGTTGTGTAGAATATCTCATTTTTAATAACAACACTAGTTGTGTAGAATATCTCATTGTTAATAACAACACTAGTTGTGTAGAATTTCTCATTTTTAATAAGAAAACTAGTTGTGTAGAATATCTCATTTTTAATAACAACACTAGTTGTGTAGAATATCTCATTGTTAATAACAACACTAGTTGTGTAGAATATCTCATTTTTAATAACAATACTAGTTGTGTAGAATATCTCATTGTTAATAACAACACTAGTTGTGTAGAATATCTCATTGTTAATAACAACACTAGTTGTGTAGAATTCTCATTTTAATAAGAATACTAGTTGTGTAGAATATCTCATTTTTAATAACAACACTAGTTGTGTAGAATATCTCATTGTTAATAACAACACTAGTTGTGTAGAATATCTCATTTTTAATAACAACACTAGTTGTGTAGAATATCTCATTTTTAATAACAACACTAGTTGTGTAGAATATCTCATTGTTAATAACAACACTAGTTGTGTAGAATTTCTCATTTTTAATAAGAATACTAGTTGTGTAGAATATCTCATTTTAATAACAACACTAGTTGTGTAGAATTTCTCATTGTTAATAACAACAATAGTTGTGTAGAATTTCTCATTGTTAATAACAATACTAGTTGTGTAGAATATCTCATTGTTAATAACAACACTAGTTGTGTATAATATCGCATTGTTAATAACAACACTAGTTGTGTAGAATATCTCATTGTTAATAACAACACTAGTTGTGTAGAATATCTCATTGTTAATAACAACACTAGTTGTGTAGAATTTCTCATTGTTAATAACAACACTAGTTGTGTAGAATTTCTCATTTTTAATAACAATACTAGTTGTGTAGAATATCTCATTGTTAAAAACAACAATAGTTGTGTGGAATATCTCATTGTTAATAACAATACTAGTTGTGTATAATATCGCATTGTTAATAACAACACTAGTTGTGTGGAATATCTCATTGTTAATAACAACACTAGTTGTGTAGAATTTCTCATTGTTAATAACAATACTAGTTGTGTAGAATATCTCATTGTTAATAACAACAATAGTTGTGTAGAATATCTCATTGTTAATAACAACACTAGTTGTGTAGAATTTCTCATTTTTAATAACAATACTAGTTCTGTATAACATCGCATTGTTAATAACAACACTAGTTGTGTAGAATTTCTCATTGCTAATAACAATACTAGTTGTGTAGAATATCTCATTGTTAATAACAACACTAGTTGTGTAGAATTTCTCATTGTTAATAACAACACTAGTTGTGTAGAATATCTCATTGTTAATAACAATACTAGTTGTGTAGAATTTCTCATTGTTAATAACAACACTAGTTGTGTAGAATTTCTCATTTTTAATAACAATACTAGTTCTGTATAACATCGCATTGTTAATAACAACACTAGTTGTGTAGAATTTCTCATTGTTAATAACAATACTAGTTGTGTAGAATATCTCATTGTTAATAACAACACTAGTTGTGTAGAATTTCTCATTGTTAATAACAACACTAGTTGTGTAGAATATCTCATTGTTAATAACAACACTAGTTGTGTAGAATATCTCATTGTTAATAACAACACTAGTTGTGTATAATATCGCATTGTTAATAACAACACTAGTTGTGTAGAATATCTCATTGTTAATAACAACACTAGTTGTGTAGAATATCTCATTGTTAATAACAACACTAGTTGTGTAGAATATCTCATTGTTAATAACAACACTAGTTGTGTAGAATTTCTCATTTTTAATAAGAATACTAGTTGTGTAGAATATCTCATTTTTAATAACAACACTAGTTGTGTAGAATATCTCATTGTTAATAACAACACTAGTTGTGTAGAATATCTCATTGTTAATAACAACACTAGTTGTGTAGAATATCTCATTTTTAATAACAACACTAGTTGTGTAGAATATCTCATTGTTAATAACAACACTAGTTGTGTAGAATTTCTCATTTTTAATAAGAATACTAGTTGTGTAGAATATCTCATTTTTAATAACAACACTAGTTGTGTAGAATATCTCATTGTTAATAACAACACTAGTTGTGTAGAATATCTCATTTTTAATAACAATACTAGTTGTGTAGAATATCTCATTGTTAATAACAACACTAGTTGTGTAGAATATCTCATTGTTAATAACAACACTAGTTGTGTAGAATTTCTCATTTTTAATAAGAATACTAGTTGTGTAGAATATCTCATTTTTAATAACAACACTAGTTGTGTAGAATTTCTCATTTTTAATAACAACACTAGTTGTGTAGAATATCTCATTTTTAATAACAACACTAGTTGTGTAGAATATCTCATTTTTAATAACAACACTAGTTGTGTAGAATTTCTCATTGTTAATAACAACACTAGTTGTGTAGAATTTCTCATTGTTAATAACAACAATAGTTGTGTAGAATATCTCATTGTTAATAACAACACTAGTTGTGTAGAATTTCTCATTGTTAATAACAACAATAGTTGTGTAGAATATCTCATTGTTAATAACAATACTAGTTGTGTAGAATATCTCATTGTTAATAACAACAATAGTTGTGTAGAATATCTCATTGTTAATAACAACACTAGTTGTGTAGAATTTCTCATTTTTAATAAGAATACTAGTTGTGTAGAATATCTCATTTTTAATAACAACACTAGTTGTGTAGAATTTCTCATTTTTAATAACAACACTAGTTGTGTAGAATATCTCATTTTTAATAACAACACTAGTTGTGTAGAATATCTCATTTTTAATAACAACACTAGTTGTGTAGAATTTCTCATTTTTAATAACAACACTAGTTGTGTAGAATATCTCATTTTTAATAACAACACTAGTTGTGTAGAATATCTCATTTTTAATAACAACACTAGTTGTGTAGAATATCTCATTTTTAATAACAACACTAGTTGTGTAGAATTTCTCATTTTTAATAAGAATACTAGTTGTGTAGAATATCTCATTTTTAATAACAACACTAGTTGTGTAGAATTTCTCATTGTTAATAACAACAATAGTTGTGTAGAATTTCTCATTGTTAATAACAATACTAGTTGTGTAGAATATCTCATTGTTAATAACAACACTAGTTGTGTAGAATATCTCATTGTTAATAACAACACTAGTTGTGTAGAATATCTCATTGTTAATAACAATACTAGTTGTGTAGAATATCTCATTGTTAATAACAACACTAGTTGTGTAGAATATCTCATTGTTAATAACAACACTAGTTGTGTAGAATATCTCATTGTTAATAACAACACTAGTTGTGTAGAATATCTCATTTTTAATAACAACACTAGTTGTGTAGAATATCTCATTTTTAATAACAACACTAGTTGTGTAGAATTTCTCATTTTTAATAAGAATACTAGTTGTGTAGAATATCTCATTTTTAATAACAACACTAGTTGTGTAGAATTTCTCATTGTTAATAACAACAATAGTTGTGTAGAATTTCTCATTGTTAATAACAATACTAGTTGTGTAGAATATCTCATTGTTAATAACAACACTAGTTGTGTAGAATATCTCATTGTTAATAACAACACTAGTTGTGTAGAATATCTCATTGTTAATAACAATACTAGTTGTGTAGAATATCTCATTGTTAATAACAACACTAGTTGTGTAGAATATCTCATTGTTAATAACAACACTAGTTGTGTAGAATATCTCATTGTTAATAACAACACTAGTTGTGTAGAATATCTCATTTTTAATAACAACACTAGTTGTGTAGAATATCTCATTTTTAATAACAACACTAGTTGTGTAGAATATCTCATTGTTAATAACAACACTAGTTGTGTAGAATTTCTCATTTTTAATAAGAATACTAGTTGTGTAGAATATCTCATTTTTAATAACAACACTAGTTGTGTAGAATTTCTCATTGTTAATAACAACAATAGTTGTGTAGAATTTCTCATTGTTAATAACAATACTAGTTGTGTAGAATATCTCATTGTTAATAACAACACTAGTTGTGTAGAATATCTCATTGTTAATAACAACACTAGTTGTGTAGAATATCTCATTGTTAATAACAACACTAGTTGTGTAGAATATCTCATTGTTAATAACAACACTAGTTGTGTAGAATATCTCATTGTTAATAACAACACTAGTTGTGTAGAATATCTCATTGTTAATAACAACACTAGTTGTGTAGAATATCTCATTGTTAATAACAACACTAGTTGTGTATAATATCGCATTGTTAATAACAACACTAGTTGTGTAGAATATCTCATTGTTAATAACAACACTAGTTGTGTAGAATATCTCATTGTTAATAACAACACTAGTTGTGTAGAATTTCTCATTGTTAATAACAACACTAGTTGTGTAGAATTTCTCATTTTTAATAACAATACTAGTTGTGTAGAATATCTCATTGTTAAAAACAACAATAGTTGTGTGGAATATCTCATTGTTAATAACAATACTAGTTGTGTATAATATCGCATTGTTAATAACAACACTAGTTGTGTGGAATATCTCATTGTTAATAACAACACTAGTTGTGTAGAATTTCTCATTGTTAATAACAACACTAGTTGTGTAGAATTTCTCATTGTTAATAACAACACTAGTTGTGTAGAATATCTCATTGTTAATAACAATACTAGTTGTGTAGAATATCTCATTGTTAATAACAACACTAGTTGTGTAGAATTTCTCATTTTTAATAACAATACTAGTTGTGTAGAATATCTCATTGTTAATAACAACACTAGTTGTGTAGAATTTCTCATTGTTAATAACAACACTAGTTGTGTAGAATTTCTCATTGTTAATAACAACACTAGTTGTGTAGAATTTCTCATTGTTAATAACAATACTAGTTGTGTAGAATATCTTATTGTTAATAACAACACTAGTTGTGTAGAATATCTCATTGTTAATAACAACACTAGTTGTGTAGAATATCTCATTGTTAATAACAACACTAGTTGTGTAGAATTTCTCATTGTTAATAACAACACTAGTTGTGTAGAATTTCTCATTGTTAATAACAATACTAGTTGTGTAGAATATCTCATTGTTAATAACAACAATAGTTCTGTGGAATATCTCATTGTTAATAACAATACTAGTTGTGTATAATATCGCATTGTTAATAACAACACTAGTTGTGTGGAATATCTCATTGTTAATAACAACACTAGTTGCGTAGAATTTCTCATTGTTAATAACAACACTAGTTGTGTAGAATTTCTCATTGTTAATAACAACACTAGTTGTGTAGAATATCTCATTGTTAATAACAATACTAGTTGTGTAGAATATCTCATTGTTAATAACAACACTAGTTGTGTAGAATTTCTCATTGTTAATAACAATACTAGTTGTGTATAATATCTCATTGTTAATAACAACACTAGTTGTGTAGAATTTCTCATTGTTAATAACAACACTAGTTGTGTAGAATTTCTCATTGTTAATAACAATACTAGTTGTGTACAATATCTCATTGTTAATAACAACACTAGTTGTGTGGAATATCTCATTGTTAATAACAATACTACTTGTGTATAATATCGCATTGTTAATAACAACACTAGTTGTGTATAATATCGCATTGTTAATAACAACACTAGTTGTGTAGAATATCTCATTGTTAATAACAACACTAGTTGTGTAGAATTTCTCATTGTTAATAACAATACTAGTTGTGTAGAATATCTCATTGTTAATAACAACACTAGTTGTGTATAATATCGCATTGTTAATAACAACACTAGTTGTGTAGAATATCTCATTGTTAATAACAACACTAGTTGTGTAGAATTTCTCATTGTTAATAACAATACTAGTTGTGTAGAATTTCTCATTGTTAATAACAACATTAGTTGTGTAGAATATCTCATTGTTAATAACAATATTATTTGCTTCTCTTCAGGTGTTATTATTGACTTACACGTGCCAGGTTTCGAGATGTTAGAGTTGTATCCTGTATGGCCACTGTGGATACGATGAAGGTAGATGTTCAACATGTGTTGTTGAAGCAAATTCATCTGTCAAATGTAAAGATACTGCAGGCACATTCACAAACAGGTTTAGTAGTGATATATTATTAGTAGCAGCTCAGAAAATGAACTCTGACCTCAAACAAACATAACAGGTTGTATAACCGTACTTCAGAATCAAACAAAACAGATTGTCAATTCATGTGCGTGTGTGTGTGACTGTTGCTGGTAGATGGCGCGGCCACTGCGAACTCTGTGTCTCTTTAACTGCTCATGAATCCTGATTGGAATATGTCACCATCACACATATTAAATATTTCTATACAGCGGGTTCCGGTCTTTCCAGTTACTGAGATTTGTTACTCCTTAGCCAATACCTTTAAAGACTAATTTGCTTTTAGTTGAAGAAGAGATTAAATAATTCACAAAAGTTGTTATATCGCTGTTGTTTATTGTACTTTATTAAACTCCTAAGAACAGTTTATTGAAGTTTATTAAATGTCCTGAAACAGCTATTTTTGTTACTCATAAATCTGTAGGAATGGTTGGTTGTTTTTATTTTGGTCATAAACTTTATGTTATAAGTGATAAACTATACACTTTACTGCTGTGCCACTCCTGTATATTATTATGACCATTGTTTATTCGTATTTTCCACTGTACTAACTTGTTTCATTACTATCTGTACTATGCCAACCGCGGTTATCAAAACCAGACTTTTAGCATTGTAAGCTTGCGGATTTACCGCTGAGTCACTCAGAGGCACTATTCTAAGTATGTTGGTCTTAGGATATAGCGCAAAACGCTCTGTTTGTGTCTGTTTCTTCTTTTCGGGCATTCACGTAAAACAACTCAAGGGCTACTTGTTGATGGACCAGAAGAAAGGCAGCTAATCTGTCGCACCCGCCGCCAACTCTTGGATTACATTTATCAGACCGACAAGTTGACCATCATCCATAAAATACATGAACGTATCTTAAAATGTGGAGCGTTAATTTTGTATTTTTATATTTTGTTTTGTAGTCGCGAATGCGAACGAAAGACCCGGCATCACAGATCCATAGTCCAACACGTTAGCCATCGCAGATCTACAGTTCTGCACACTAGCCACATCATATTTATAACCCTATACATTAGCCACTATAGGTCCATCGTCCAAAACATTAGCCATCACAGATCCATAGTCCGACACAGTAGCCATCACAGATTTTAGCCCTACAAACATTAGCCATCACAGATCCATAGTTCGACACACTATGTACCACAGATTTATAGCCCTACACATTAGCCACCAGAGATCATAGTCCAACACATTAGCCACCACAGATCTAAAGTCCGACACACTAGCCATCAGAGATTTATCGTCCGACACACTTATCCACCATAGATCTATGGTCCCTACACATTAGCCACCACAAATTTATTGTCTGACACACTAGCCACTAGAGATCTATAATCCTACACAATATCTACCACAGATCTATGGTCCTACACGTTAGCCACCTGAAATTTATTGTCTGACACACTAGCCACCACAGATCCATTGTCCGACACACTAACCACAGTAGCATACTAGCCATTACAGATTCGTAGTAAAAAAGTCTAGCCACTGTAGAACGACAGTCCGGCACTACAGACCCATAAGCCGACACACTGGTCACCACAGACCCATAAAGGTCCATGTGATATATTAGTATTTCAAATCAGTCGCTTTATCATATTCAGAACATTTATATGCAAAAGATCATTCAGAATATATTGAAACAAATCAGATATGAATATTTAATTTTTCGACTACTTATATAAATGCAGTCATGCTTTACTTTTGACTTCAAAGTGTGTTAATAAATTTAATAACACAGGTAAAGAATTTTGTTAACGTAATTTTTAGGCAGTAGTTGTCACCGTGTCTGTGTTGTCAAATTAAAATTTTTCGGTGGGACAACGTTAAGTCTACAGCATTATAACGCTTAAATCCTGGATTCGGATCTCAGCAGTGAAAGCAGCAGAAAATCCGTTGTGGCTGTGTTTTAAGAACAAATAAAGTCTTACTAACTGGTGAACGGATATTATCCTAGTGAAGCTAGGGTTCAAGACCTCACGTCCTGTTACCCACCACCACCACCACCATAAAAAACCAACGAAAAAATGGTCTGATGAAGGTAAAGTGACAGTTGGTAGTGAATGGTGACACTTTCTCTCTTATCTATCACTAAAAAAAACTTGCAATGACAATATTTTGGGGAAATCAAACAAAACAATTGACTGATTGTTTGTATTGTATTGCCATCTATCGGTATGGTTTAGCATCAGCAGATAATTTGAAATAAAGGTAAATACTTTAGAAAGAAACAAAAGTACCCAAGAAAACGACAGTGTAAATAAAAAATGTTTGCACTTAAGGCATTACTAACCATGGCAGGTGGGTTAAGGCGTTCTACTTGTAATCTGAGGGTCGTGGTTCGAATCCCCGTTGCACCAAGCATGCTAGCCCTTCCAGCCATGGGGGCATTATAATGTTACGGTCAATCCTACTATTCGTTGGTAAAAGAGTACCCCAAGAGTTGGCGGTGGGTGGTGTTGACTAGCTGCCTTCTCTCTAGTCTTACACTGCTAAATTAGGGACGGCTAGCGCAGATAGCCCTCGTGTCGTTTTGCGCGAAATTCAAAACAAACAAACAAGCATTACTATGCAAAATAATTGTGTTGCTTTTAAGCTAATTTAATAACAAATAACTCGCTGTCGTCAAATAATGTTTAAAAGATTTTTATAGCAACAAATAGCTAACTTATAAAGTTAAATCCAACAGGTTCTCACACAACCAAGAACTACACAGTTCTGGCTGTGCTAGGCCTTTTCATTGAGTCTTGCCAGATGAGTGGTAATGAATGGTACTCCAAGGGGCTTTGTACATCACTAACGATGACTGTTTATAATATTGTTATTCCTGTTACTTATCTCTTGAAAAACTTAAGAAAAAAACAACAACTTACATTTCATATAAATATTTTGCAAAAATACATGATTTAATACTCGTTGCTGGTAATAAAAAAACATTGTTGAAGACTAGAACTACGTATGAAAAATTTCTATAATAAATTATATATTTTATTAATAAACAAACATGAATTTTTTTAAGACACAAAATACGTAGACGTCAAACACTCAATAAATTTGTAGGAGGTGGGGGTGGATATCCACTAACGTTTATTTCTGATGTTTCTATATCAGTATACGTACATGCATTTCATAGGTTATTTATTGCTGTGTACGTGAAGTAATTGCGTGTATTTTGTGCTAAACAAGAGACTGCAAAACAGTCGTGCAATAAGATTAGGCATCACTGTGTGGCCTAAAATGTTCCGAGTATATATCTCCTGGTGTGTATGGTACATGCGATGCAATATGTGTTGTGCGTGTGACACAGTATTACACAGTAATATAGCGTAAACTCCGTACAAACAGTATTCGCAGTAAAAATATTATTTAACGCGTATAAGAAGAATAAACGATCGTCAATAATCTGCCTTGATCGACTTGATTCGTCCTGAAATGGTCAGCATCACTAGGTCACTGTGTTGCCTTGATCGACATGATTCGTCCTGAAATGGTCAGCACCACTAAGTCACTGTGTTGTCTTGACTTGATTCGTCCTGAAATTGTCAGCACCACTAAATCACTGTGTCGCCTTGATCGACTTGATTCGTCCTGAAATGGTCAGCACCACTAAATCACTGTGTTGCCTTGATCGACTTGATTCGTCCTGAAATGGTCAGCACCACTAAGATACTGTGTTGTCTTGATCGACTTGATTCGTCCTGAAATGGTCAGCACCACTAAGATACTGTGTTGCCTTGATCGGCTTGATTCGTCCTGAAATGGTCAGCACCACTAAGATACTGTGTTGCCTTGATCGACTTGATTCGTCCTAAAATGGTAAGCACCACCAAGATACTGTGTTGCCTTGATCGGCTTGATTCGTCCTGAAATGGTCAGCACCACTAAGTCACTGTCTTGTCTTGACTTGATTCGTCCTGAAATGGTCAGCACCACTAAATCACTGTGTTGCCTTGATCGACTTGATTCGTCCTGAAATGGTCAGCACCACTAAGTCACTGTGTTATTAAGGTTCTTCTTAACACAGAATAAGTACTTGCAAGATGCGACTGGCAACACCATCCAGTCACTGAGAAGTTTCAGTACAGTGAAGGAACACTTACTTATAGAAGGTGTGACCAGAAAAGCTAAAATTAAGTAATAAAGAAAGTTCAAGTTTGGATACACCTCTGTGGACACTTTCTTTACTATATGCAAGTAAATCTAATGGACTGCTTTCACTTTGTGAGGTTGGAGGTTATTGTATCTGGTCGAGCAGAATTCTTGTATTCTGGAACCAAAAGTTCAAATGTCATGTGGCCTACACAGTTGGTAGTCAAAGCTTGTAACATACAGATTTTTCTCTGTCTGTATATACGCTAAACAATCATAGGCCAACATAAGCAATTACCATAAAATCCATCACTTCATAAAAGAATATAAACTCATAATTTTCTTTGACAATTAATAGTTTCAACGTGTGAGGTTCTGAGTAAAAAATATTAATGCTGTCTAATGTTCTTTCAATTGTTGCAAAATGCTTATCGAAATGTTCATCAATTCTCACGCTTTTATGCTCTGAAAGTAACACTTGAATAAGATGTTGTTATTACAATGTTCATATATCCTCATCTTACAGATATATAGAAGTCACACGACACAATTTCAAAAGTCCATCCACAATGACCAGTCAGAAATCAAAATCTAAAGCTTCATTTGCAATTTCACAATCAAAGTCACCATCATGCACAATGGATCCTCTGTGGGCTTCACGATGATAATTGCGCTGAGAAGTGTATTTTTCTGTTTGGTTTGACAAATGTGTTTCATCAATGACCTTGTCCTCAAGTATCTCAACGGTAAGTCTCTGGACTTACAATGCTATAAACCAGGTTTAGATACCCATAATGGAAATAGCGCATTGTGTAGCCTTGTGCTTAAAACAACAACCAATAACCTGTTGTGTACCAGTTCCTTTAGTAAGCAGTTCCTGTTGAATATCTCTGAAGAGATACCTCATCACATTCTGCTGCCTTCAATAAGTGATAACACTTTCTAAGTAACTCCAACTAACTTTTTGTCATTTTATTCTTCCTGTATGTGCCTATAACCACTAAGTTTAAGTGGTGTGTGAAGCAATGTGTGTGATATTCCTTTACGGTCATATCTTTCACACGTGTCTATAGTCAAATACAACGGCAATTAATAATTGCAACAATCATCATAATCTTTGGCACGCAGATTATCATATGAAAGATTATGCTTTACAGAAAGATTCTGCAAATAATTGGATGTACTCGTTATCTGAGAACATTATCATATCTAATAAAGATTTGATTACTTCTCTATTTTCATTGACGTACCTAACATCGAAAGAAAGTTGATGTTTTTGTTGCAGTCAGGTGGACAAATGGACTAGTAAGCTGTGTTTCAAATGTCGTATACAACGTATATCAGCACTAGCTGAGAATAACTTGAGATACATCCAGGGAATTCGAGTGGATTAACTCTGGATTTTTGTAGACGTTTAGCTAAGTCTGGATTCCAGTTATAAATAAGTTCAAAATCGAGAAAGTATCCAATGTTGGATGAGAATATAACCTTATTGTGTTTTCTGAAAGAAAGATTTAGAAAAGGCCAAAGTATTTCTAATTGATATTAACTTCTTATCAAAACAAGCTAACTTTAGGGATTGAAACTAAAATCCAACCTGGTAATGTTAAGTATACGTTTCTTACATTCTCACTTATAAAGATCAGTATTCGTTGTTTCATCATTTAGATCCACTCACTGTTAAATCAACTAAAAATTTGCATCTTCTTGGTTAGTAGTAATAGTTTAATCATTTCTTCCCAGCTGATCATTATAAGTACAGGAACAATCGCTCCAAGTTTCCATGTGACAACATGATGGTAGTTATTAACATTTCTTGTTAATGCCATCTTTAGATTCTAGTGCATTTGGGATATCTTGTTAAAATGTCATGTCATAACAAGATTTGTCAAAAACCGGCTCTGGAAAACATAGAACAAGCATCATCTTTGGCTTTATTATAACCCAGACAAGAGCATTAAGTAAACCATTGAGTTTAACAAAATGTCTTCTCAAAATTAGTCTTGAGATAATAGTCCAGTTTTGGTTGGACAAGTCCTCTTCTGATATAAATATTCTGGACCTTGAACTAGGAAAGTTAACATCAAGGTTAAATTCCAGTCCAAGAGTATGTTTGCTGTTAACACGAATGCAATGAGGGTAACAGTAGCCATAATAGGTTAGGTTGCCATAAAATGGATGACGAAGAGATTTCTGGCCAAGAGGAACATTAGCTGTGTGGGTGTCATTTCAAAGAAACCCGTCGTTATTGTTTAGTGTAAAGAATCTAACTTAAAGTGTCCCAAAAGCTGCAATAATAGTAGGCTTAATACTTCTGTTCAACTCAGATAACATTGCGCTTTTGTTTGTACGTTATAACTGTAACCCTCGTGAAAAGCTTGATTTTTGCACAACTTTTTCTAACGTTAGGGTATTGGAATGGGGCACAGATTGTAATCCCGTGGAAGTTTCGGTTGCATCAGAAGTCGAGAATGTTGCTTCATTAGAGGATGAAGCAAAAATTTCGTTGTACATATATGTATTATTTACTCTGCTGAAAATGTAATACAAACCTCACTGTTCTACTATTGTGTGTGTTTGGTTTGTTTTGAATTTTGCGCAAAGCTACACGAGGGCCGCTAGCCGTCCCTAATTTAGAAGTGCAAGACTAGAGGGAAGACAGCTAGTCGTCACCAACGAATAGGGGGATTAACCATCACATTATAACGCCTCCACAGCTGAAAGGGCAAGCGTGTTTGGTGGGACGGGGATTAGAACCTGCGATCCTCGGATTACGAGTCGAGTGCCTTAACCACCTGCCGAGCCATGTTTGCATTAAATGTTTAGTCATACGACTATCCTATTATAAGCTAAGATGAATTTGTTTATTAGTTCTCTAGCATCTTAGGCTCTCGCATATGATCTTATTAAATATGGTTTAATCAACTAGAAATGTTTCAGGATGTGTCAAGAGGAAGTTATTTTTATTTTTAAATACATACATTTCATAGCTTTAGTGCTAGCTAGACAATCAAGATCAATGGATTTCAATAATTTCGTTGTTAAATATGTTGAGTCTTTATATTGGAACTGGCACACATGAGAGAACAAAAAAAGAACAACTTTCATAAACCACTCACTCATTGTGCATTGCGCGGGTACATCCGCTGGTACAACAAAACCAAACAATTTGTTTCTGGATGGTAGCGTATTACGTAATGTTCATATAAAGATTTAATCTTGCCTGAGTACAGCTTATAAATCAGTTTGACGTATTTCGTTTAATAAATAAATAGTGGAGCTGAGACATAGTTCTTAAAAGTTACTCTTTAACAACATTACTAAAATAAATTTATGCGGCGTTTTAAATGTACTGTATAAACGTTAGCTCAATATAAAAAAAATGACAAGTTAAAGGCAATAGTAAAAAAAACTACAGGAAACCTTCAAACTTGGTCCATAAAACAGGAGAGCTTGGGAAAGCTTTTGTTTGTTTGTTTTGGAATTTCGCACAAAGCTACTCGAGGGCTATCTGTGCTAGCCGTCCCTAATTTAGCAGTGTAAGACTAGAGGGAAGGCAGCTAGTCATCACCACCCACCGCCAACTCTTGGGCTACTCTTTTACCAACGAATAGTGGGATTGACCGTCACATTATACACCCCCACGGCTGGGAGGGCGAGCATGTTTAGCGCGACGCGGGCGTGAAACCGCGACCCTCGGATTACGAGCCGCACGCCTTACGCACTAGGCCATGCCAGGCCGCTTGGGAAAGCAAATAACGACATTAACAGCAAAAATAACTGTTTCACTTCATTATGAAACAGATTTATGGGTTTATACGTATTATTTAATTTGTAAAATAAAGCTTAAGCCTTAAACATTATTTCGAATTCATAACGTGGACTGTTAAATGGCGGTCAAATAGAAAACACTGGGTTCCTTCGCGTTAATATAAAATAAATCATTTTATTTTGTTAGTCTGAATTTATTTCATCAGTGGTTATCAGGTGAAAAATAACCAGGTGACGCTTTATTTAACACTGTTTCGTCACATAACACCAATGATGAAAATGAATGTAAGAATTATGGTTAGGGTACGCGGATGTCAATGTGATGTTTCATCATCATAGAATAATGATGTTTAATTTGAGAAACTAATTTTTTGAACTTTGGGGAGTAGGCTTCAAAGTACCATGACAAATTGAAAATATTTTGTGTTCAGTGATTTAATTAAACAACAAGTAAATACTTGGCAGAAGATATGCTATTGCTTGTAAGTTGTAACTTGAAGTTACAATGTAAGTTGTACTATGAGACGCTTAATCTTAATCGTGGTGTCAAAAAGAGAAAGAAGGGGGTTACTTAGTCGAGTATTAGAGTCAGTATAGTGGTAGTAGGTTTAATAATATAAGTGCAGTCGTTTAATTCTTAGCATTTATAATGGGTTTTTGGCATACGGCTGTCAGTCATCTAGATTTTTTTAGGGAGGAGAGGGGCTAAAGAGGAACTTTGTATTTCAAATTGCACATTTTGAAGAAACCTTTATAAAAAAAATAACTGGTTTCAACTTTCATAAAGTGAACTATACAGCTAATAAGATTTATAACTTAAAAGTTTTGTAATACATTAATTTTAGACAGGAAGATAATGTGTCTTCTTTTCTTGCAAATACAGGATGTAGAATGCTAAAAAATTTAACTTACTAGGCAACTCGATGTGGAATGATCAAAAAGTTAAATTACTGGTAAACTTGGAGTTTTTTTTTGTTTGGGTATTTTTGCCCATTGTTTTAGCACAATAACGTTTTTTTTTTTACTTACAGTAATGTTGTGAGATGAAATCCTATCTGTAGTTGTCAGGGACAGGTACATAGCATTTAAAATTCATTTTGCTCACTAGTAGGCTTTCCTCCAAACAGATTTTATCAAATCAATGACAAATCATACATGCATATAATTTAAGAACAACAAAAGACATGGTCCATCTAGGCCAACCCACCCACTGCACTAAACTCTACAGCAAAAGGAAAACACTAAACCTGCTCTTATCACTTATATATTTATTTGATGTGAGAATTCCCTTTATAGACTTAAGCATCTCAGTCAACTCCCTTCTAATTATTTCTCTTTTTTTCAAGAAAAAAAGATTTTCAGAGATCTTAACCCATTCTTGTATGAAAGCCTTTCCATCCCAGATGTCATCATTAGTATCCATCATCTGAATCCTTTCCAACACTTTGATGTCTTTCCCAAGATAAGGAACTTTAGACTGAATACTAATTAAAATGTTGCCTAACAAGTGACCCATATAATGGCATTATAACCTCTTTAGACTTGTATTAAATATTTCTGTAACTAATAACCTAAAATTATATTTGGCCCACTACTAGCAACAGCACACTGTTTGGATGACTTGAGATTGATGAACCTTCATACCAGTCTTTTTTCCCATAACACTCTTCAGTTATTATTATGGGACAGTTATTCCCAACAAAATTATAATTAAATTTGTGATATCCTATGTACATTATCTTGTATTTATTATAATTAGAAGTAAGCACTGCAGCCATTTATTTGGTCAACTCACCAAAGAATCCAAATTTTTTTGTTAAGCAGCTGCAGCATCCTCACGCTCCAAACACTGATATCATCATCACATTTAAATTATTTATTAACAATTATTCATCTGTGTCATTGATGTAAATTAAAGGAACAAAGTTCCTAACACAGAGCTATGTTGAAGCTAACAAAGTTCCTAACACAGAGCTATGTTGAAGCTAACAAAGTTCCTAACACAGACCTATGTTGAAGCTAACAAAGTTCCTAACACAGAGCTATGTTGAAGCTAAGCTACATTACAGTCTAATAAACTTGCTTTTCCTTTCATTACTAACTCTTATTATTCTTGTAATGATACATCATACCCTATTACTGCAAAGCATTTTCTAATATTTAATGTAATTTTTACAGTCTGAATAGAAATACTGTACCAGCGAAAGTTAAATATTTATATATGAGTCCTACTATTATAATGTAAAGCAGTGTTTGTCAACCATCAGCTTGTCAGTCCATTGGATTCTATGAAAAGAAACAAAAACCGAGAGCATTCCTATTTAAATCACAATGGTTTTTGTTTGTACTTGCATCTTAGAAGTCTGTGACAGTTTAAAGAAACAGTGAGCCTGTACGTTGTACTGAAAGTCTGGTGTAAGAAAGTAATGACTTAAATACAGTAAAATCATTCAGTGGTTGGTGATACGACCAGCATGTAGTGAAAAGAGAAAGATACTTAATATTGAGTAAAATGATAAAGTTGAAAGAGGTTCCAGCCACAACCTCAGATGTCGTGCAGAATTGAGTAAAATGATAAAGTTTGAAAGAGGTTCCAGCCACAACCTCAGATGTCGTGCAGAATTGTTTTGAAATGGATTTTAGACTTTATTAAATACATAGATGAAGTAGTTTGCTACCAGTTCTGACAAATGTGTTTAATGTAACTATTTTTAACTTAATTGTACTTCTAAATAAAGTTTATAAAAAAAAATTGACATAAAAATAGAAAGGTGCAATTTCCTAAACTCAGAGTTTATAATTTGTAGCTATGCCTGTGCAGTTAGCACTAACATAATTTGTTTGTAACTTTTAAATATTTGTGTATTACATTGATAGGAAGTATTGTATTTTATCATATTTAACTATTTTTCATATAAGCTATCCAATATGGTCACCAGTGTGGCTAAAGCAAACACAGTTGTGTAATGAATTTATGCATTAAAAACTGTCTAAAGTTAAGATAGTTATACTTTTGTGGGATGGCTTTCCACCTATGAACTTTTTTTATCGTTAGTATGAGAAAATTAATTTTGCTACAAGCCAAAGCTACTGTCAAATTCTTTTTCAAAGCCTAAGAATGTGGAGAATTGTAAAAATTAAATAGAAAGCAATGTGTTATGAATGGTTTTTTGTTTCACTGACAATACAGAGTTCAAAATAGCAGTTAGATCATAAGGTTATACCTGTAGCATTTGAACATGTTCATATACTGGGGCCTAATAAATTGCTTGAACTTTACCGTCTGACCAGTGTTGCTAATTGACCATAGGCCATGTACTTTTGTGATGTTGGCAGACAAGTATATAGTCATAGAATTGATTTTGTTTCAAGAAACAGTATGTCTTATAACAACATAAGTCTGCTATGAAACTTACACGTGCTAGAAAGTTTAAAGACGTAGTTCCTGTTAATTAACCACAAACTATATTATTAAGTGCTATTGGTAGTATATATTGGGTATAGATTAATGAAGAATTCATTAGTCATGAAAATATGTGTTATTTTTCAGTGTTTATTATTGCTGCTAGCTGAAAAACCAGTGTTACTGAACACTTTGAGAAAAATGTCGTTTTGTTTGCAAGTTCTATCATCTAAAGCTGTTGTGATTAGTAGTAAATGTGGTATCATTAAAATGTATAGGCTTAAGTTTCTTTTTCTCGATGTTTTTAATGTTGTTTGATTTTATTTCTTGTAGTCAAATGGGAGAAAACTAAAAGGTATTAACAATACACTTGTAAGGCCATTCAGAGGACAATAGCCAAATAATGTGGAACTGAGGAAAAGCAACATATTCTTGCAAACTGTTTGAAAAAGGGGAGATATGAGGTAAGTTAAATTCTCCAAGTACTTCTGATTCAGAACAAACTTACTTGCTAAGCCTATTTAGAAACTGTTGATTTTTATGTAAATCAGATCATTTTCCGTTGTTAAAACATTTGCAGTTACCTACATTATTTAGTACAAGTTGAAGCCTGGTAATATGCTGAGTCTACAAACATTTTTGTAGACTTCAGTATATGTTTTTTTTATTTCTTTGTATCTATGACTTTCTTTTTGACATGTGATTACATAGTACAAGTACAGACTATGAGCTGTTCTTGGTCTTGTTGAGAAGTAGAAATAATTCATGTATTCAAGTAGGTTTTAATTAGACGTAACTTTACGTTTAGCTAAGTGTAGACTGCTCGTTATGTACCTTCCAAAAGTTTGAATACACCACCTAACTTGTTCCTAGAAAATTAATATACCACTCATAATGGATGCTTATATCTGTAGTTCTAACATACCAAAACATGGCTTTGTCTAAAGGGTGTCAAACATTAAAATCTCACATTGTTAACACTTATGCTTTGTAACTGTGTCAGGATTTGGTGAGGATAAAATCCCACATAGTTAATACTTATGCTTTGTAACTGTGTCAGGATTTGGTGAGGATAAAATACCACATTGTTAATAGTTATGCTTTGTGACTGTGTCAGGATTTGGTGAGGATGAAATCCCACAGTGTTAATAGTTATGCTTTGTGACTGTGTCAGGATTTGGTGAGGATAAAATCCCACATAGTTAATACTTATGCTTTGTGACTGTGTCAGGATTTGGTGAGGATAAAATCTTACATAGTTAATACTTATGCTTTGTGACTGTGTCGGGATTTGGTGAGGATAAAATCCCACATAGTTAATACTTATGCTTTGTGACTGTGTCAGGATTTGGTGAGGATAAAATCCCACAGTGTTAATAGTTATGCTTTGTGACTGTGTCAGGATTTGGTGAGGATAAAATCCCACAGTGTTAATACTTATGCTTTGTAACTGTGTCAGGATTTGGTGAGGATGAAATCCCACAGTGTTAATAGTTATGCTTTGTGACTGTGTCAGGATTTGGTGAGGATAAAATCCCACAGTGTTAATAGTTATGCTTTGTGACTGTGTCAGGATTTGGTGAGGATAAAATCCCACAGTGTTAATAGTTATGCTTTGTGACTGTGTCAGGATTTGGTGAGGATGAAATCCCACATAGTTAATACTTATGCTTTGTGACTGAAATCCCTCATTGTTAATATTTATGCTTTGTGACTGTGTCAGGATTTGGTGAGGATGAAATCCCACAGTGTTAATAGTTATGCTTTGTGACTGTGTCAGAATTTGGTGAGGATAAAATCCCACAGTGTTAATAGTTATGCTTTGTGACTGTGTCAGGATTTGGTGAGGATAAAATCCCACAGTGTTAATACTTATGCTTTGTGACTGTGTCAGGATTTGGTGAGGATAAAATCCCACAGTGTTAATAGTTATGCTTTGTGACTGTGTCAGGATTTGGTGAGGATAAAATACCACATTGTTAATAGTTATGCTTTGTGACTGTGTCAGGATTTGGTGAGGATAAAATCCCACAGTGTAAATAGTTATGCTTTGTGACTGTGTCAGGATTTGGTGAGGATGAAATCCCACATAGTTAATAGTTATGCTTTGTGACTGTGTCAGGATTTGGTGAGGATAAAATCCCTCATTGTTAATAGTTATGCTTTGTGACTGTGTCAGGATTTGGTGAGGATAAAATCTTATAGTGTTAATAGTTATGCTTTGTGACTGTGTCAGTATTTGGTGAGGATAAAATACCACATTGTTAATAGTTATGCTTTGTGACTGTGTCAGGATTTGGTGAGGATAAAATCCCACAGTGTTAATAGTTATGCTTTGTGACTGTGTCAGGATTTGGTGAGGATGAAATCCCACATAGTTAATACTTATGCTTTGTGACTGAAATCCCTCATTGTTAATATTTATGCTTTGTGACTGTGTCAGGATTTGGTGAGGATGAAATCCCACAGTGTTAATAGTTATGCTTTGCAACTGTGTCAGGATTTGGTGAGGATAAAATCCCACAGTGTTAATAGTTATGCTTTGTGACTGTGTCAGGATTTGGTGAGGATAAAATCCCACATTGTTAATAGTTATGCTTTGTGACTGTGTCAGGATTTGGTGAGGATAAAATCCCACAGTGTTAATAGTTATGCTTTGTGACTGTGTCAGGATTTGGTGAGGATGAAATCCCACATAGTTAATACTTATGCTTTGTGACTGAAATCCCTCATTGTTAATATTTATGCTTTGTGACTGTGTCAGGATTTGGTGAGGATGAAATCCCACAGTGTTAATATTTATGCTTTGTGACTGTGTCAGGATTTGGTGAGGATGAAATCCCACAGTGTTAATAGTTATGCTTTGTGACTGTGTCAGAATTTGGTGAGGATAAAATCCCACAGTGTTAATAGTTATGCTTTGTGACTGTGTCAGGATTTGGTGAGGATAAAATCCCACATAGTTAATAGTTATGCTTTGTGACTGTGTCAGAATTTGGTGAGGATGAAATCCCACAGTGTTAATAGTTATGCTTTGTGACTGTGTCAGGATTTGGTGAGGATGAAATCCCACAGTGTTAATACTTATGCTTTGTGACTGTGTCAGGATTTGGTGAGGATAAAATCCCACAGTGTTAATAGTTATGCTTTGTGACTGTGTCAGGATTTGGTGAGGATAAAATACCACATTGTTAATAGTTATGCTTTGTGACTGTGTCAGGATTTGGTGAGGATAAAATCCACAGTGTTAATACATATGCTTTGTGACTGTGTCAGGATTTGGTGAGGATAAAATCCACATTGTTAATAGTTATGCTTTGTGACTGTGTCAGGATTTGGTGAGGATAAAATACCACATTGTTAATAGTTATGCTTTGTGACTGTGTCAGGATTTGGTGAGGATAAAATACCACATTGTTAATAGTTATGCTTTGTGACTGTGTCAGGATTTGGTGAGGATAAAATACCACATTGTTAATATTTATGCTTTGTGACTGTGTCAGGATTTGGTGAGGATGAAATCCCTCATTGTTAATAGTTATGCTTTGTGACTGTGTCGGGATTTGGTGAGGATAAAATCCCACATAGTTAATACTTATGCTTTGTGACTGTGTCAGGATTTGGTGAGGATAAAATCTTACATAGTTAATACTTATGCTTTGTGACTGTGTCAGGATTTGGTGAGGATAAAATCCCACATAGTTAATACTTATGCTTTGTGACTGTGTCAGGATTTAGTGAGGATAAAATCCCACACTGTTAATACTTATACTTTGTGACTGTGTCGGGATTTGGTGAGGATAATATCCCTCATTGTTAATAGCTATGCATTGTGACTGTGTCAGGAGTTTGTCACCAAGATGTAAATATTAGGTCAGTCAGCATTTTTGTTTTCTCCAGGTTAGTAAAAACTAAACTGCAGGTAACGTCTCTTTTTACCAAGACCTACATGAGCTTTTATAAACTTGATAAAGGAAGGATAAGGAACTCTAATCTGAAGTGAAGTCTTAAGTTGCTCAGACGTGCACATTTTTTATTCAGAAAATGTATGTCTCACTAGGAGCTGTACAGCAAACAACCTCTACAAAGAAACTGGCCAATACAAGTGAAGAAAGGGAAATGGGAGACTATATTGTGTAATGTAGAATACCAGTAGAGAATACAAAACAACATAACCAAAGTAGAAAGATTTGTTATTGTACCAAAGCTTGGATGAAACTGGGCTGGATGCATCAGTGCTAACGTATATAAGAAGACAGTGAGTAGAAGAAGAAAGGATGCAGTGGGTTAGTTTGGGAAATTGCATCCAAGAAGCCTCTGATTGTGATTATAACAAACCAGAAATTGTAGTTAGTGAAATAAAAATTACTTAACATTGGAAGCAAAAGATATGAGTCCAGTATGTGAAAACATAATTGTGATTTCGTTGAATGGGAAGTGTAATATAAAGGTAGAAAGGCTTAAGTACACTTTGTATAGTTATATAACTAAATGTACTTCTGCAGGATCCCTAAAAGTGTTCTAATTCAAGAGTAAAGAAACCCAATATTTAGAGTAATAAATATTTCTATTTCTTGCTTTTTGCAGGTCATATGTCATGCTGTATTCTAACATACAGAATTCATAATTTTTTCTTGTCATTCACAGCATGCATCCATATTATTGACATCACAACAGTACAACTGTTAAACTTCCTGTATGTGTTATCATTTTAGTGTCAACTGACAGACAACATTCTACTGTATTGTAGTGCAAGTGGTTGAAACAGATGGTTCCCTCCAGGTGGCTTTTGAAAAAATAATGAAAATTTGATTCAGACTTATTCCTATTTACAAGAATTTCATATGTGTTATGTCGTATGTGTTATCATTTTAGTGTCAACTGACTGACTGACAGACAACATACTACTGTATTGTAGTGCAAGTGGTTAAAACAGGTGGCTTTTGGAAAAATAATGAAAATTTAATTCAGACTTAACCCTATTTACAAGAATTTCATAAATATATATTTGTACACACACACACAAACTAAGATGCTAAATTATGTTTGTGACATTTTTTATGAAGTGTGTAATTCATATAGTTTTGTTTGTACAACATCTGGTAGATTGCAATTAACTCAGTTAAAGTGTTCTATCTAATAACAGCAACATAGAATTAATAATAATTAATATTGTGAAATTCGTATTGTAATCTATGATTAAAAACTGGAAGATGTTCAAGATAAACTAACTGCTTATTTATGGTAAAGGTAAGTTGCAGGAAATATGATATGAATGACATGCTGCCATCTTATCAGTTGTAAAATATTTTACGGCTTGTATTAAGCTACATTTTTGAAGTTGATTATTATTTAGCATATTTTTAAGCATATTATTACAGTACTAGTTTTATATTTCAAAAATAAAATTTTTTTCAGTCTTAGAACTTCCCGTTAATATCTTCCTGCACAGAAACCTCAGTGTTTATGCTGTTTATTTCTGATACAGATTAGTAGGTAGTATTTAATTTTCTCTTCTCTTAAGTATACTTGAATTTTATTTCATCATAAGATTTGTATTATTATAATGAACAGTTAATATTGTAACAAGTATCAGTATACACAATCGTAAGACTTCCAGATGGGTGAATAAAACAAAATTAATCTTTAATGGTTAGCTGAGGAACAGTGATAACAAAATACGACTTTTACAGTTTTATATTTAGTTACAAAATTGGTCACCAGGTGTCAAAAGATAACCTTGCATTAAGAATAAAGTGCAACAAGTAGTTTTATTTAATCGTAATAATGTTAAATATTCGTTCACAGAGTCTTAAGTGATAAATATTTTGTTATAAAAGTTGATATGTATCATTATTACTTAGCAAATGTCATAGCTGAAAGAAAGATATGACTTAGGATAAGTTATTTTATCTTGCAGGTCCTTGAAATGACAGTCATGTAGAGGTGATGCTGATATTTTTCACAAATGATCATGAAGGAAAGGAACCAAAGAGAGAGAGAGGGATGTCATCATGGTGAGAAATCTTGATGCTTATCTCCAATTCATGGAAAATATGAGTGAGAAATGGACCGTGTACACAGTAGAATGTTGGTGAAATAATAAAAATATTTGTAATTATTACCTGTTTGGCTGATTGTTTTCAATTATGTAGTCTGCCAGAATCCAGTCTGGCTATAATTGATTTAATAAAATTCGGAACAAAACAGATTTCACCAACAACAAAAACATGAAGCTTTGTGTTGCTATTGTTTGTTATATCCTTGCTTTTACGATTGCTTGTTTTTTAATTGAAATAATTTATTTTGTATCTCAGGATGGTTGGTATGGGTATTCATACTTTTACTAATTAAGCAAAGAACAAGGTTTCAACTTTCCTAGGTCATCTTCAGATCAAAACATTGTTCTTTGCTTTATAAGTAAAAGTGTTAATACTCATACCAACTGTCCTGAGATACATTTTTACTTCAAGTGGGTTTCTTGTCATCACAAATTTTCAACCTTATTTCTCTCTGTTAATAATTTTAATAATAATAGTGTATAATGCAAAACATAGTTTTAAATAATAGAGTAATGTTCAGCTGAGCAAATTAAGTGCTTGGACTTTATTCACAGATGTGTTTACATGGGAAATAACGTTTTTTTTTATTGTTATATATAGTGGGATATGTGTATTTGAAGGATTAAATAAATCTGAAACTATTACACAGCATTACTTAAAACTTTGTGATACGGAAATGTTAGGATTATCTTTTGTCATTGTAAATTTTTGTGACAGGGAAATGTTAGGGTTATCCTTTGTTACTGTAAATTTTTGTGATAGGGAAATGTTAGGATTAGCCTTTGTTACTGTAAAATTTTGTGATACAGAAACATTAGGGTTAGCCTTTGTTACTGTAGAATTTTGTGATACAAAAACATTAGGGTTAGCCTTTGTTACTGTAGAATTTTGTGATACAGAAACATTAGGGTTAGCCTTTGTTACTGTAGAATTTTGTGATACAGAAACATTAGGGTTAGCCTTTGTTACTGTAGAATTTTGTGATACAGAAACATTAGGGTTAGCCTTTGTTACTGTAGAATTTTGTGATACAGAAACATTAGGGTTAGCCTTTGTTACTGTAGAATTTTGTGATACAGAAACATTAGGGTTAGCCTTGTTACTGTAGAATTTTGTGATACAGAAACATTAGGGTTAGCCTTTGTTACTGTAGAACTTTGTGATATGGATATGTTAGGGTTTGCCTTTGTTACTGTAAATTTTTGTGATAGGAAATATTAGGGTTAGCTTTGTTACTGTAAATTTTGTGATAGGAAATGTTAGGGTTAGCCTTTGTTACTGTAAATTTTTGTGATAGGAAACATTAGGGTTAGCCTTTGTTACTGTAAATTTTGTGATAGGAAATGTTAGGGTTAGCCTTTGTTACTGTAGAATTTTGTGATAATGAAACATTGGGGTTAGCCTTTGTTACTGCAGAATTTTGTGATACAGAAACATAAGGGTTAGCCTTTGTTACTGTAGAACTTTGTGATATGAATATGTTAGGGTTTGCCTTTGTAACTGTAAATTTTTGTGATATGGATATGTTAGGGTTAGCCTTTAGTTACTGTAGAACTTTGTAATAGGGTAATGTTATGGTGTGCCTTTTTCATTATAGAATTTTATGGTAGGGGAATATCAGGGCCCCGGTTAGCCGTCATCTCTGAAAAGTATATCCTTTATTAAAGCAATAATGAATTTGCTGAATAAAGTGTAGAATATTTCACTACTGATGCTTTTAGCACTTTAATTTTAACAAGTCCATTATTAGAAGACATGCACCAAGAGGCATTTTACGATTGAGGTTATTAGTTAAAAGTTAAGCTTAGAGTTTTTGAAGATTGACCTGATATGAGAAACTTGTGCTTATCTCAAAACCTACTTGCTCGTGGTGTGTCATAATATATGATACTAAAATGTTGGTTTTTAATGCATTATCATAAATCTGTTAAAATATATTAATTTTTAAAAAATGCACAATAACATTTTGGGCCTTCCTTTGCAAAGTCATAAGTTATTTACTTACTTGTGTTTAATTGTTAATTCAAAAATATAAGTTGTGTGTAAAAAGTAAAAAGAAACTGAGCATGTTTGCGATGACTTAATAACCTATAAGCAACAAAATAACTTGTTACAAAACAGTATATTTGTCTAAGACATAATTAAAGTGTTTCTGTTTTTTAGTCAAAATCAGAATTTATGTTCAGTTTATAATTAAGGTCTATGTTTATTGGTTTGTCATAACTGTTCATTGAACTAGGTTATCTATTAACTCTAATTTGTGTTTAATAACTATTTGTATTTTTAATGCCCTAAGCTTCTCACTAGGTTAATAGTAAGCTTACTGATTTCGAATGCTAAAATTTGATGTTTGATTCTCTGCAGTGGACAGAATGTAAATAGTTCGTTGTGTAGGTTTATTTTGAAACAAGCAGAAATGTTTCCCAATCATGATATGTATATCTTACATCACCTCAAAAATTTTTTAGGGTTACCTGTGGCTCTTAGCTCCTCAAAGGATACACAGTGAGAAATGAAACTCACCTTAAATGGATTTAAACTGACTATGTCAAACTCTAACATATGTATATATATAATGTTATTGGACAGTATACATAGATTAAATTTATTATTCTTTAAAAATAGTACATTGACATGACAAACTATTTGTATCAAAATTGTTTAAATATTTAAAACGTATTTTATTATTTGTATAACAACAAAAAATAGTACGATTAGAAATATTTATTTTATTTAGTTACTTATCTATTTAATGATTGTGTCAGGTGAATTATTGATATAAAATTTAAATTATATCACTGAAATTCAGTCTTTGTTAAGAGTGAAAACATTTAGTACGCTTTAGAGTCACTGGGTGGCGCCATGTACGTTTTCATGACTGAACTTACTGTTTTGTCATAATCATAGTAGAATGATACAGAAAAAAAACGGCTGCAGATAGATGTCAGACATTAAAAGTGTAAAGGTCACCATATTTATAAGTTATATTTTATGGAAAGATGAAGCAAACATAACTTAAGTTAGAAATATGAGTCAAACAAGTAAACAATAGGAAAAAGTGGTTAACTGAAAAGGTTATTAGTCTATTCGAAAATAAATTTAAAGGTAGCATTAACCCTCTATTAGACATTGTAACGTACAGGTAACAAGTCTTTGTTGTTTATTACACTTACAGATCATTCATTTCTGTTATTAACTTCCAGGTAACAGCCCAAATTCCGGGGTTGGGGATTTCCAAACCATATCTCCATCCTTTGGTTTCATTCCCCCAACGTAACCGCTGAGCCTGTAAGGGTGGGGGGCAACCATGCATTTCAGTCATGTGTAGCTTTTTCTTCGTGTTTTCTTATTTTCTCATTCATTTTTCCTTGAAGTCAAAAGCACCTGGCAACGTTTACTACACTTTCCTGGTTAACTGGACAATACGTTTCCACGTGAGTCAGTTAAGTAAGTTCCGTATTTACTCGTAAGTTTTCGCCTGTACTTAATCTTGACTCATGTACGTGGACCAAGACATCTTGTCGTAAACTTCAGTTAAGCCTCTCAGACACGAGTATCTGGATTTACACCTTGAATTACGTGTTGTTTTGATGCCGTAGTGATGTTTGTAGTCGTTTTTAATGTATTGTTTCTTGTATCTAAACGCTTGGATTATTGATATGCAAACGTCTTATGTAAATACTTTGGAAAAATTGTTGCAAATAAACGAGCCTGGGATTGAGGTTATGATTACAATACATAGCCCTTTAAAGGGAGAATGTTCGAGATGTCATTTCGTCTATGATGTAGCAGTATATTTTGTAGACAGAAAATATGTATGATGCTATTACGAGTTTTGTCTGGTACGTTTTATTTACACATAACATTAAGTATTAAAGTAATTTCTTAAAAAGAGTAGCCCAACAGTTTGCGGTGAGTGGTGTTGACTAGCTGCCTTCCCTCTTGTCTGGCCTGCCCAGTGGCACAATGGACTTAGAAGAAGTCTGCCAGGCTGCTAGAAGTCGGGTTTCGATACCCGTGGTGGATAGCTCATCGGCTGCTAGAAGTCGGGTTTCGATACCTGTGGTGGATAGCTCATTTGTACTCAGTAACAATCAACAACAAACCCTCTAGTTCGTCACTACTAAATTAGGGACGGCCATCGGAGATAGCTCTCGTGTAGCTTTTCGTAAAATTCAAAACAAAATAAGTCAACTCGCACTTTGAGGCGGTGGGTGCGTTGTAAGAGTAACGGTCAAATCCCATTATTCGATAAGAATGCCTCAGTAGGTGGCGGGAGATGCTGGATGTGTGATGTTCCACGAATAATGTTGTTGTTTTTAAATTAAGCACAAAGCTACACAAGGGGCTATCTGTGCTCTGTGCCCACCAAGGGTATCGAAACCCGGTTTTTAGCTTTGTAAGTCCGTAGACATACCGCTGAGCCACTAGGGGGCTCCACGAATAATAATAATGTTTATAAAAATAATTATTATGAACATTTTGACATTTTCTCAAGTATAAGTAATCTTTAACAATGTAACAATAAGAGCAACCTCAGAGGGTGACCCCCCCAGTTCATCTTCAAAAACTGCGAAAATTATTCTCAGAATCAGAATGATCGATGATTCGAGTCGTTTGTTATTGTGTGGTGAAGAGTCTTAACCCTAATCTGACATCATGTTGAAATCCAGTCACACTTTACAAAGTCGTTAATCCAAAACTGAGGAAATGTCCTTTTCACCCATTATAATAAAAAATTTAAAATGCTTTAATGCGATCCGAATTTGGATCCGGTCAAAATTTTAGGAGGACTGTCCCATACTGACTTTGCATCGTATGTAAAATGTTGGTTAAGGTACTTGCCTCGTAATCCGAGAGTCGCGGGTTCGAATCCTCGTCACACAATACACCTCCCCTTTCAGCCGTGGGGCGTTATAATGTGACGGTCAATCCCACAATTCGTTGGTAAAAGAGTAGCCCAAGAGTTGGTGGTGGGTGGTGATGACTAGCTGCCTTCCCTCTAGTCTTACACTGCTAAATTAGGAACGGCTAGCACAGATAGCCCTCGAGTAGCTTTGTGCGAAATTCAAAAAACAACAACAACCTCGTGTAGTTTTGCGCGAAATTCAGAACAGTAACAGTAGTTTTAAAAATATTCGTGCGAAAACACGATCTCGATTGCAAATAGCCTCGTCTCCAACCCTTTCCGTTCGTGGCGAGGGTAATAGTATATGTCTCTGGAATGTTTACAGATATATTTCAAATGTTTCCGGTCTGTGTACTTAATATAACATCGTACACGTGCTACTGTTCGTGTAATATGCAAACTTGATATAAACGTTAGGCCTACATGTGTCGTTTCTTTTCGGTTTGGCCCTTAAAGAGCGAGAATATTGTAGGGTTAAGGTTTCGGTATTGTCACCCTTCGTAATGCTGGACTGTTACAGCTAGATACAAAAGTCTAGAGATAATCAAAAGCTATCTAGTAGGAAACCAAATCGAAAATATAAATTAATGGCACATAAAATCATGAGTACCTAATTCTTTCGGAATGTGTGTGGGGGTGAGGTGGGACAAGAAAAGAGAACTGAAAAAGTAAGGGACACGTGCGTAAAATAACACACTATTGTAATATACTATGTAAATTAGTTTCCATATGTATTTTGTATTTAAAAATCTATATTTTAATGTTTAAGCATGCATTTGGTAATGTTGTGGTCAAGGTCAAGCCTTCGTTAGCTCTTAATGTTCATAAGTTTACCTGTGTTCAATTGTACCTACTGTGTTGTACGTGGATTGAACTTTGTCTTGAGGTGGCTTACTGGTCGTCATGACGAGCGTTTATTCTAAGGCGGTTGGTATCTTGCACTCATTAAATATGTAGGTTTTGTCTGTAGTGGGCTTATTCATAAAGTTTTGTAGACTTAGGTTTTAAACTTTTATTAGTAAGAAAGATTTTTGGACGCGTACTTGAAGCATATACCACGTAATATTAGGCCCGGCATGGCATGGTGGTTAAGGCGCTCGACCGAAAACTGAGGGTTGTGGGTTCGAATCGCCGGCACACCAAACATGCTCACCTTTTCAGCCGTGGGTACATTATAATGTGATGGTCAATCCCACTATTCGTTGGTAAAAGAGTAGCCGAAGAATTGGCGGTGGGTGGTGATGATTAGTTGCCTTCCCTCTAGCCTAACACTGCTAAGTTTGGGACGGCTAGCACAGATAGCCCTCGAGTAACTTTGCGCGAAATTCAAACCAAATCACATATATTATCAAAATCAACAGAACGTAAAACAAACAACACAGAGTCAATATAGTGTTAAGTTACAAGTTGAAGTATGCAATTAATTGACTTTAAATTGATGTAATACAGTAGTGTGTGCTATTGATTAAAAAAAATTACTAGGCCTAATTTCAAGGATGATTGAATTCATTATTTGCTAAATAATATGGGTACTAAAGCGTAACCTGACACATTAAGATTTCCAGTGCTTAGGACATTCATTTTAGTTTTTTGCATAAGTCGAATGTCAGTGTCGTTAGCTATTAGAATAAATTCGATCAAGTTCTATGCTGGTCCATCTCATTCACTCCTGGACGTTAACCCTTTTGGTACCAAACATACTAAAATTAAAAAAAAAGGAAAATATTTTTATTTAAACCCGGTACTTTTATTTATTCCCATTTGTTTATTCACGAGTGAAGTTTTTATTTTAAAAAAACAAACTGCTATGAAATTTGTTTGTACACTAATTTCATGATGCATTCAGCAAGGTTGACATAAAACTGGACACTGGTCAACTAATTAATGAAACAGGAGCATTCAACAGTAAAGAAACATGCACATATGTGATCGAAACAGTTTAAAACAGTTACATGGTATAAGCGTCAGTTTCAGCACGTGTTTCGCACGTGCATGATTGTGATTCTTAGGTGATTGAGCGCTTCCCAAGAACATACGCTGTGTTTTTTAGTTCACATGTGCTGGAGATTTCTTTTTTCATCAATGATCCACACTGCTATCTCACTGAAAACGTTTTATTACGTTGCGATTTCGATGTGATATACACTTTTGTTTACGTTTTTCGCACACCGGAACAAACGTGTTCTGTTTTTATCCTGGTGGCGGTTTGTAGTCATTTTAAACGTAATGTAACAAACACAAACTACAAATAAATTGTTCTTAAATCGAAGTTTTTAACTCGTGATGTACAGATTTGTAATGTTTTCCTTCGTCAAGTAGCGCGTCATTTTTTGTCTCAGATGACAAGTCAAATGAAAACTTTGTGATAGTTTTTACGTAATTTCTGTATTTGTTACATTACATTTTAAGCAAATACACCTGTAGTCTTAATCTTAAGATTCGAAAGTACGACTTTTTCTTTTAATAATTTAATCCATTTCACACACATTGCAAATCTAACGTATGACTGGAGTATGCATTTGGTAATTTTTTTCATTGAAATCCAGAAAAGACCGATGTTCGGTGTTCCCGCTTTTTAAGCACCCCTGCCTGTACAAGCGCCATCTGCCTGATTTTCAGTATAACAGTTGTGTGAAAATGTTTTATGCTGTATTTTCTTATTTTTATTGCCGGTTATGCGTCTGTTGAGATTTGCTTCAACTCTTGATAACTTCCTATAATTATTACCACGTGGTTGGAGCGCGTGATTTGCACTCTGAGGATCATGGGTCAATCCCTATCCCACAGAACATACTCGCCATTTCTAGCTGTGGGGGGCATTGTATAATCAATCCCACTATTCGTTGGTAAAAGAGCATTCGAAGAGTTATGGCCCGGCATGGCCAAGCGTGTTAAGGCGTGCGACTCGTAATCTGAGGGTCGCGGGTTCGCATCCCCGTCGCGCCAAACATGCTTGCCCTTTCAGCCGTGGGGGCGTTATAATGTGACGGTCAATCCCACTATTCGTTGGTAAAAGAGTAGCCCAAGAGTTGGCAGTGGTGGTGATGACTAACCGCCTTCCCTCTAGTCTTACACTGTTAAATTAGGGGTTATGCATAGCCTCGTGTTGTCGCTTTGCTCGAAATTACACAACAAACAAACTAATGCAAATATAATTCCGTTTTACAACAGTCACACACATGATTAAACACTTTTGCTTTAACCCTAAAAAAGTGTGAAAAGTAAGTGATCTCAGATATATATACGTAATAAAAATCAGTAATTTTATAATTAATTAATTATTAATTCGCAAAGTTGAAATAACTGGCCAACCAAATATGCTGCCCAATGCTCTTACATTGTTAGAACGTGATGAACTGCGAAACATTTCAGTATTTCTTGCTGATATGACAGGTAATAAATAAGCAAGACATGAGTTATTATACAAAATGACGGTTTCATGCGGTATATTTATCTTAGCACTGGAGACTTGTTTATAAAGTAGTAGGTTGAAAAGCTTCAAAGGTAATTTT
>NC_134828.1:14730063-14778348 GCF_004210375.1 Tachypleus tridentatus
AAAGGGCAAGCGTGTTTGGTGGGACGGGGATTAGAACCTGCGATCCTCGGATTACGAGTCGAGTGCCTTAACCACCTGCCGAGCCATGTTTGCATTAAATGTTTAGTCATACGACTATCCTATTATAAGCTAAGATGAATTTGTTTATTAGTTCTCTAGCATCTTAGGCTCTCGCATATGATCTTATTAAATATGGTTTAATCAACTAGAAATGTTTCAGGATGTGTCAAGAGGAAGTTATTTTAATTTTTTAAATACATACATTTCATAGCTTTAGTGCTAGCTAGACAATCAAGATCAATGGATTTCAATAATTTCGTTGTTAAATATGTTGAGTCTTTATATTGGAACTGGCACACATGAGAACAAAAAAAGAACAACTTTCATAAACCACTCACTCATTGTGCATTGCGCGGGTACATCCGCTGGTACAACAAAACCAAACAATTTGTTTCTGGATGGTAGCGTATTACGTAATGTTCATATAAAGATTTAATCTTGCCTGAGTACAGCTTATAAATCAGTTTGACGTATTTCGTTTAATAAATAAATAGTGGAGCTGAGACATAGTTCTTAAAAGTTACTCTTTAACAACATTACTAAAATAAATTTATGCGGCGTTTTAAATGTACTGTATAAACGTTAGCTCAATATAAAAAAAATGACAAGTTAAAGGCAATAGTAAAAAAAACTACAGGAAACCTTCAAACTTGGTCCATAAAACAGGAGAGCTTGGGAAAGCTTTTGTTTGTTTGTTTTGAATTTCTGCACAAAGCTACTGAGGGCTATCTGTGCTAGCCGTCCCTAATTTAGCAGTGTAAGACTAGAGGGAAGGCAGCTAGTCATCACCACCCACCGCCAACTCTTGGGCGACTCTTTTACCAACGAATAGTGGGATTGACCGTCACATTATACACCCCCACGGCTGGGAGGGCGAGCATGTTTAGCGCGACGCGGGCGTGAAACCGCGACCCTCGGATTACGAGCCGCACGCCTTACGCACTAGGCCATGCCAGGCCGCTTGGGAAAGCAAATAACGACACATAAAGTAAAATAACTGTTTCAACTTCATTATGAAACAGATTTATGGGTTTATACGTATTATTTAATTTGTAAAATAAAGCTTAAGCCTTAAACATTATTTCGAATTCATAACGTGGACTGTTAAATGGCGGTCAAATAGAAAACACTGGGTTCCTTCTGCGTTAATATAAAATAAATCATTTTATTTTGTTAGTCTGAATTTATTTCATCAGTGGTTATCAGGTGAAAAATAACCAGGTGACGCTTTATTTAACACTGTTTCGTCACATAACACCAATGATGAAAATGAATGTAAGAATTATGGTTAGGTACGCGGATGTCAATGTGATGTTTCATCATCATAGAATAATGATGTTTAATTTGAGAAACTAATTTTTTGAACTTTGGGAATAGGCTTCAAAGTACCATGACAAATTGAAAATATTTTGTGTTCAGTGATTTAATTAAACAACAAGTAAATACTTGGCAGAAGATATGCTATTGTTTGTAAGTTGTAACTTGAAGTTACAATGTAAGTTGTACTATGAGACGCTTAATCTTAATCGTGGTGTCAAAAAAGAGAAAGAAGGTTACTTAGTCGAGTACTAGAGTCAGTATAGTGGTAGTAGGTTTAATAATATAAGTGCAGTCGTTTAATTCTTAGCATTTATAATGGTTTTTTATGCATACGGCTGTCAGTCATCTAGATTTTTTTAGGGAGGAGAGGGCTAAAGAGGAACTTTGTATTTCAAATTGCACATTTTGAAGAAACCTTTATAAAAAAATAACTGGTTTCAACTTTCATAAAGTGAACTATACAGCTAATAAGATTTATAACTTAAAAGTTTTGTAATACATTAATTTTAGACAGGAAGATAATGTGTCTTCTTTTCTTGCAAATACAGGATGTAGAATGCTAAAAAATTTAACTTACTAGGCAACTCGATGTGGAATGATCAAAAAGTTAAATTACTGGTAAACTTGGAGTTTTTTTTTGTTTGGGTATTTTGCCCATTGTTTTAGCACAATAACGTTTTTTTTTTACTTACAGTAATGTTGTGAGATGAAATCCTATCTGTAGTTGTCAGGGACAGGTACATAGCATTTAAAATTCATTTTGCTCACTAGTAGGCTTTCCCAAACAGATTTTATCAAATCAATGACAAATCATACACGCATATAATTTAAGAACAACAAAAGACATGGTCCATCTAGGCCAACCCACCCACTGCACTAAACTCTACAGCAAAAGGAAAACACTAAACCTGCTCTTATCACTTATATATTTATTTGATGTGAGAATTCCTTTATAGACTTAAGCATCTCAGTCAACTCCCTTCTATTATTTCTCTTTTTCAAGAAAAAAGATTTTCAGAGATCTTAACCCATTCTTGTATGAAAGCCTTTCCATCCCAGATGTCATCATTAGTATCCATCATCTGAATCCTTTCCAACACTTTGATGTCTTTCCCAAGATAAGGAACTTTAGACTGAATACTAATTAAAATGTTGCCTAACCAGTGACCCATATAATGGCATTATAACCTCTTTTAGACTTGTATTAAATATTTCTGTAACTAATAACCTAAAATTATATTTGGCCCACTACTAGCAACAACAGCACACTGTTTGGATGACTTGAGATTGATGAACCTTCATACCAGTCTTTTTCCCATAACACTCTTCAGTTATTATTATGGGACAGTTATTCCCAACAAAATTATAATTAAATTTGTGATATCCTATGTACATTATCTTGTATTTATTATAATTAGAAGTAAGCACTGCAGCCATTTATTTGGTCAACTCACCAAAGAATCCAAATTTTTTTGTTAAGCAGCTGCAGCATCCTCTCACGCCCAAACACTGATATCATCATCACATTTAAATTATTTATTAACAATTATTCATCTGTGTCATTGATGTAAATTAAAGGAACAAAGTTCCTAACACAGAGCCTATGTTGAAGCTAACAAAGTTCCTAACACAGAGCTATGTTGAAGCTAACAAAGTTCCTAACACAGACCTATGTTGAAGCTAACAAAGTTCCTAACACAGAGCTATGTTGAAGCTAACTAAGCTACATTACAGTCTAATAAACTTGCTTTTCCTTTCATTACTAACTCTTATTATTCTTGTAATGATACATCATACCCTATTACTGCAAAGCATTTTCTAATATTTAATGTAATTTTTACAGTCTGAATAGAAATACTGTACCAGCGAAAGTTAAATATTTATATATGAGTCCTACTATTATAATGTAAAGCAGTGTTTGTCAACCATCAGCTTGTCAGTCCATTGGATTCTATGAAAGAAACAAACCGAGAGCATTCCTATTTAAATCACAATGGTTTTGTTTGTACTTGCATCTTAGAAGTCTGTGACAGTTTAAAGAAACAGTGAGCCTGTAATGTTGAAACTGAAAGTCTGGTGTAAGAAAGTAATGACTTAAATACAGTAAAATCATTCAGTGGTTGGTGATACGACCAGCATGTAGAAAAGAGAAAGATACTTAATATTGAGTAAAATGATGTTGAAAGAGGTTCCAGCCACAACCTCAGATGTCAGGCAGAATTGAGTAAAATGATAAAGTTTGAAAGAGGTTCCAGCCACAACCTCAGATGTCGTAACAGAATTGTTTTGAAATGGATTTTAGACTTTATTAAATACATAGATGAAGTAGTTTGCTACCAGTTCTGACAAATGTGTTTAATGTAACTATTTTAACTTAATTGTACTTCTAAATAAAGTTTATAAAAAAATTGACATAAAAATAGAAAGGTGCAATTTCCTAAACTCAGAGTTTATAATTTGTAGCTATGCCTGTGCAGTTAGCACTAACATAATTTGTTTGTAACTTTAAATATTTGTGTGACATTACATTGATAGGAAGTATTGTATTTTATCATATTTAACTATTTTTCATATAAGCTATCCAATATGGTCACCAGTGTGGTTAAAGCAAACACAGTTGTGTAATGAATTTATGCATTAAAAAACTGTCTAAAGTTAAGATAGTTATACTTTTGTGGGATGGCTTTCCACCTATGAACTTTTTATTATCGTTAGTATGAGAAAATTAATTTTGCTACAAGCCAAAGCTACGTCAAATTCTTTTCAAAGCCTAAGAATGTGGAGAATTGTAAAATTAAATAGAAAGCAATGTGTTATGAATGGTTTTTGTTTCAACTTGACAATACAGAGTTCAAAATAGCAGTTAGATCATAAGGTTATACCTGTAGCATTTGAACATGTTCATATACTGGGGCCTAATAAATTGCTTGAACTTTACCGCCTGACCAGTGTTGCTAATTGACCATAGGCCATGTACTTTTGTGATGTTGGCAGACAAGTATATAGTCATAGAATTGATTTTGTTTCAAGAAACAGTATGTCTTATAACAACATAAGTCTGCTATGAAACTTACACGTGCTAGAAAGTTTAAAGACGAGTTCCTGTTAATTAACCACAAACTATATTATTAAGTGCTATTGGTAGTATATATTGGGTATAGATTAATGAAGAATTCATTAGTCATGAAAATATGTGTTATTTTTCAGTGTTTATTATTGCTGCTAGCTGAAAACCAGTGTTACTGAACACTTGAGAAAATGTCGCTTTGTTTGCAAGTTCTATCATCTAAAGCTGTTGTGATTAGTAGTAAATGTGGTATCATTAAAATGTATAGGCTTAAGTTTCTTTTCTCGATGTTTTAATGTTGTTTGATTTTATTTCTTGTAGTCAAATGGGAGAAAACTAAAAGGTATTAACAATACACTTGTAAGGCCATTCAGAGGACAATAGCCAAATAATGTGGAACTGAGGAAAAGCAACATATTCTTGCAAACTGTTTGAAAAAGGGGAGATATGAGGTAAGTTAAATTCTCCAAGTACTTCTGATTCAGAACAAACTTACTTGCTAAGCCTATTTAGAAACTGTTGATTTTATGTAAATCAGATCATTTTCCGCTGTTAAAACATTTGCAGTTACCTACATTATTTAGTACAAGTTGAAGCCTGGTAATATGCTGAGTCTACAAACATTTTGTAGACTTCAGTATATGTTTTTTTATTTCTTTGTATCTATGACTTTCTTTTTTGACATGTGATTACATAGTACAAGTACAGACTATGAGCTGTTCTTGGTCTTGTTGAGAAGTAGAAATAATTCATGTATTCAAGTAGGTTTTAATTAGACGTAACTTTACGTTTAGCTAAGTGTAGACTGCTCGTTATGTACCTTCCAAAAGTTTGAATACACCACCTAACTTGTTCCTAGAAAATTAATATACCACTCATAATGGATGCTTATATCTGTAGTTCTAACATACCAAAACATGGCTTTGTCTAAAGGGTGTCAAACATTAAAATCTCACATTGTTAACACTTATGTTTGTAACTGTGTCAGGATTTGGTGAGGATAAAACTCACATAGTTAATACTTATGCTTTGTAACTGTGTCAGATTTGGTGAGGATAAAAATACCACATTGTTAATAGTTATGCTTGTGACTGTGTCAGATTTGGTGAGGATGAAATCCCACAGTGTTAATAGTTATGCTTTGTGACTGTGTCAGGATTTGGTGAGGATAAAATCCCACATAGTTAATACTTATGCTTTGTGACTGTGTCAGGATTTGGTGAGGATAAAATCTTACATAGTTAATACTTATGCTTTGTGACTGTGTCGGATTTGGTGAGGATAAAATCCCACATAGTTAATACTTATGCTTTGTGACTGTGTCAGGATTTGGTGAGATAAAATCCCACAGTGTTAATAGTTATGCTTTGTGACTGTGTCAGGATTTGGTGAGGATAAAATCCCACAGTGTTAATACTTATGCTTTGTAACTGTGTCAGGATTTGGTGAGGATGAAAATCCCACAGTGTTAATAGTTATGCTTTGTGACTGTGTCAGGATTTGGTGAGGATAAAATCCCACAGTGTTAATAGTTATGCTTTGTGACTGTGTCAGATTTGGTGAGGATAAAATCCCACAGTGTTAATAGTTATGCTTTGTGACTGTGTCAGGATTTGGTGAGGATGAAATCCCACATAGTTAATACTTTATGCTTTGTGACTGAAACCCTCATTGTTAATATTTATGCTTTGTGACTGTGTCAGGATTTGGTGAGGATGAAATCCCACAGTGTTAATAGTTATGCTTTGTGACTGTGTCAGAATTTGGTGAGGATAAAATCCACAGTGTTAATAGTTATGCTTTGTGACTGTGTCAGGATTTGGTGAGGATAAAATCCCACAGTGTTAATACTTATGCTTTGTGACTGTGTTCAGGATTTGGTGAGGATAAAATCCCACAGTGTTAATAGTTATGCTTTGTGACTGTGTCAGGATTTGGTGAGGATAAAATACCACATTGTTAATAGTTATGCTTGTGACTGTGTCAGATTTGGTGAGGATAAAATCCCACAGTGTAAATAGTTATGCTTTGTGACTGTGTCAGGATTTGGTGAGGATGAACCCACATAGTTAATAGTTATGCTTTGTGACTGTGTCAGATTTGGTGAGGATAAAATCCCATTGTTATTAGTTATGCTTTGTGACTGTGTCAGATTTGGTGAGGATAAAATCTTATAGTGTTAATAGTTATGCTTTGTGACTGTGTCAGTATTTGGTGAGATAAAATACCACATTGTTAATAGTTATGCTTTGTGACTGTGTCAGGATTTGGTGAGGATAAAATCCCACAGTGTTAATAGTTATGCTTTGTGACTGTGTCAGGATTTGGTGAGGATGAAATCCTACATAGTTTATACTTGTACTTTTGACTGAAATCCCTCATTGTTAATATTATGCTTTGTGACTGTGTCAGGATTTGGTGAGGATGAAATCCCACAGTGTTAATAGTTATGCTTTGCAACTGTGTCAGATTTGGTGAGGATAAAATCCCACAGTGTTAATAGTTATGCTTTGTGACTGTGTCAGGATTTGGTGAGGATAAAATCCCACATTGTTAATAGTTATGCTTTGTGACTGTGTCAGATTTGGTGAGGATAAAATCCCACAGTGTTAATAGTTATGCTTTGTGACTGTGTCAGGATTTGGTGAGGATGAAATCCCACATAGTTAATACTTATGCTTTGTGACTGAAATCCCTCATTGTTAATATTTATGCTTTGTGACTGTGTCAGGATTTGGTGAGGATGAAATCCACAGTGTTAATATTTATGCTTTGTGACTGTGTCAGGATTTGGTGAGGATAAAATCCCACAGTGTTAATAGTTATGCTTTGTGACTGTGTCAGAATTTGGTGAGGATAAAATCCACAGTGTTAATAGTTATGCTTTGTGACTGTGTCAGGATTTGGTGAGGATAAAATCCCACATAGTTAATAGTTATGCTTTGTGACTGTGTCAGAATTTGGTGAGGATGAAATCCCACAGTGTTAATAGTTATGCTTTGTGACTGTGTCAGATTTGGTGAGGATAAAATCCCACAGTGTTAATACTTATGCTTTGTGACTGTGTCAGGATTTGGTGAGGATAAAATCCCACAGTGTTAATAGTTATGCTTTGTGACTGTGTCAGGATTTGGTGAGGATAAAATACCACATTGTTAATAGTTATGCTTTGTGACTGTGTCAGGATTTGGTGAGGATAAAATCCCACAGTGTTAATACATATGCTTTGTGACTGTGTCAGGATTTGGTGAGGATAAAATCCCACATTGTTAATAGTTATGCTTTGTGACTGTGTCAGGATTTGGTGAGGATAAAATACCACATTGTTAATAGTTATGCTTTGTGACTGTGTCAGGATTTGGTGAGGATAAAATACCACATTGTTAATAGTTATGCTTTGTGACTGTGTCAGATTTGGTGAGGATAAAATACCACATTGTTAATAGTTATGCTTTGTGACTGTGTCAGGATTTGGTGAGGATGAAATACCTCATTGTTAATAGTTATGCTTTGTGACTGTGTCAGGATTTGGTGAGGATAAAATCCCACATAGTTAATACTTATGCTTTGTGACTGTGTCAGGATTTGGTGAGGATAAAATCTTACATAGTTAATACTTATGCTTTGTGACTGTGTCAGGATTTGGTGAGGATAAAATCCCACATAGTTAATACTTATGCTTTGTGACTGTGTCAGGATTTAGTGAGGATAAAATCCCACACTGTTAATACTTATACTTTGTGACTGTGTCGGGATTTGGTGAGGATAATATCCCTCATTGTTAATAGCTATGCATTGTAACTGTGTCAGGAGTTTGTCACCAAGATGTAAATATTAGGTCAGTCAGCATTTTTGTTTTCTCCAGGTTAGTAAAACTAAACTGCAGGTAACGTCTCTTTTACCAAGACCTACATGAGCTTTTATAAACTTGATAAAGGAAGGATAAGGAACTCTAATCTGAAGTGAAGTCTTAAGTTGCTCAGACGTGCACATTTTTTATTCAGAAAATGTATGTCTCACTAGGAGCTGTACAGCAAACAACCTCTGCAAAGAAACTGGCCAATACAAGTGAAGAAAGGGAAATGGGAGACTATATTGTGTAATGTAGAATACCAGTAGAGAATACAAAACAACATAACCAAAGTAGAAAGATTTGTTATTGTACCAAAGCTTGGATGAAACTGGGCTGGATGCATCAGTGCTAACGATATAAGAAGACAGTGAGTAGAAGAAGAAAGGATGCAGTGGGTTAGTTTGGGAAATTGCATCCAAGAAGCCTCTGATTGTGATTATAACAAACCAGAAATTGTAGTTAGTGAAATAAAATTACTTAACATTGGAAGCAAAAGATATGAGTCCAGTATGTGAAAACATAATTGTGATATAGTTGAATGGGAAGTGTAATATAAAGGTAGAAAGGCTTAAGTACACTTTGTATAGTTATATAACTAAATGTACTTCTGCAGGATCCCTAAAAGTGTTCTAATTCAAGAGTAAAGAAACCCAATATTTAGAGTAATAAATATTTCTATTTCTTGCTTTTGCAGGTCATATGTCATGCTGTATTCTAACATACAGAATTCATAATTTTTTCTTGTCATTCACAGCATGCATCCATATTATTGACATCACAACAGTACAACTGTTAAACTTCCTGTATGTGTTATCATTTTAGTGTCAACTGACAGACAACATTCTACTGTATTGTAGTGCAAGTGGTTGAAACAGATGGTTCCCTCCAGGTGGCTTTTGAAAAAATAATGAAAATTTGATTCAGACTTATTCCTATTTACAAGAATTTCATATGTGTTATGTCGTATGTGTTATCATTTTAGTGTCAACTGACTGACTGACAGACAACATACTACTGTATTGTAGTGCAAGTGGTTAAAACAGGTGGCTTTTGGAAAAATAATGAAAATTTAATTCAGACTTAACCCTATTTACAAGAATTTCATAAATATATATTTGTACACACACACACAAACTAAGATGCTAAATTATGTTTGTGACATTTTTTATGAAGTGTGTAATTCATATAGTTTTGTTTGTACAACATCTGGTAGATTGCAATTAACTCAGTTAAAGTGTTCTATCTAATAACAGCAACATAGAAGTAATAATAATTAATATTGTGAAATTGTATTGTAATCTATGATTAAAACTGGAAGATGTTCAAGATAAACTAACTGCTTATTTATGGTAAAGGTAAGTTGCAGGAAATATGATATGAATGACATGCTGCCATCTTATCAGTTGTAAAATATTTTACGGCTTGTATTAAGCTACATTTTGAAGTTGATTATTATTTAGCATATTTTAAGCATATTATTACAGTACTAGTTTTATATTTCAAAAATAAAATTTTTTTCAGTCTTAGAACTTCCCGTTAATATCTTCCTGCACAGAAACCTCAGTGTTTATGCTGTTTATTTCTGATACAGATTAGTAGGTAGTATTTAATTTTCTCTTCTCTTAAGTATACTTGAATTTTTATTTCATCATAAGATTTGTATTATTATAATGAACAGTTAATATTGTAACAAGTATCAGTATACACAATCGTAAGACTTCCAGATGGGTGAATAAAACAAAATTAATCTTTAATGGTTAGCTGAGGAACAGTGATAACAAAATACGACTTTTACAGTTTTATATTTAGTTACAAAATTGGTCACCAGGTGTCAAAAGATAACCTTGCATTAAGAATAAAGTGCAACAAGTAGTTTTATTTAATCGTAATAATGTTAAATATTCGTTCACAGAGTCTTAAGTGATAAATATTTTGTTATAAAAGTTGATATGTATCATTATTACTTAGCAAATGTCATAGCTGAAAGAAAGATATGACTTAGGATAAGTTATTTTATCTTGCAGGTCCTTGAAATGACAGTCATGTAGAGGTGATGCTGATATTTTTCACAAATGATCATGAAGGAAAGGAACCAAAGAGAGAGAGAGGGATGTCATCATGGTGAGAAATCTTGATGCTTATCTCCAATTCATGGAAAATATGAGTGAGAAATGGACCGTGTACACAGTAGAATGTTGGTGAAATAATAAAAATATTTGTAATTATTACCTGTTTGGCTGATTGTTTTCAATTATGTAGTCTGCCAGAATCCAGTCTGGCTATAATTGATTTAATAAAATTCGGAACAAAACAGATTTCACCAACAACAAAAACATGAAGCTTTGTGTTGCTATTGTTTGTTATATCCTTGCTTTTACGATTGCTTGTTTTTTAATTGAAATAATTTCCATTTTGTATCTCAGGATGGTTGGTATGGGTATTCATACTTTTACTAATTAAGCAAAGAACAAGGTTTCAACTTTCCTAGGTCATCTTCAGATCAAAACATTGTTCTTTGCTTTATAAGTAAAAGTGTTAATACTCATACCAACTGTCCTGAGATACATTTTTACTTCAAGTGGGTTTCTTGTCATCACAAATTTTCAACCTTATTTCTCTCTGTTAATAATTTTAATAATAATAGTGTATAATGCAAAACATAGTTTTAAATAATAGAGTAATGTTCAGCTGAGCAAATTAAGTGCTTGGACTTTATTCACAGATGTGTTTACATGGGAAATAACGTTTTTTTTTATTGTTATATATAGTAGGATATGTGTATTTGAAGGATTAAATAAATCTGAAACTATTACACAGCATTACTTAAAACTTTGTGATACGGAAATGTTAGGATTATCTTTTGTCATTGTAAATTTTTGTGACAGGGAAATGTTAGGGTTATCCTTTGTTACTGTAAATTTTTGTGATAGGGAAATGTTAGGATTAGCCTTTGTTACTGTAAAATTTTGTGATACAGAAACATTAGGGTTAGCCTTGTTACTGTAGAATTTTGTGATACAAAACATTAGGGTTAGCCTTTGTTACTGTAGAATTTTGTGATACAGAAACATTAGGGTTAGCCTTTGTTACTGTAGAATTTTGTGATACAGAAACATTAGGGTTAGCCTTTGTTACTGTAGAATTTTGTGATACAGAAACATTAGGGTTAGCCTTTGTTACTGTAGAATTTTGTGATACAGAAACATTAGGGTTAGCCTTTGTTACTGTAGAATTTTGTGATACAGAAACATTAGGGTTAGCCTTTGTTACTGTAGAATTTTGTGATACAGAAACATTAGGGTTAGCCTTTGTTACTGTAGAACTTTGTGATATGGATATGTTAGGGTTTGCCTTTGTTACTGTAAATTTTTTGTGATAGGGAAATATTAGGGTTAGCTTTTGTTACTGTAAATTTTTGTGATAGGGAAATGTTAGGGTTAGCCTTTGTTACTGTAAATTTTTGTGATAAGGAAACATTAGGGTTAGCCTTTGTTACTGTAAATTTTTGTGATAGGGAAATGTTAGGGTTAGCCTTTGTTACTGTAGAATTTTGTGATAATGAAACATTGGGGTTAGCCTTTGTTACTGCAGAATTTTGTGATACAGAAACATTGGGGTTAGCCTTTGTTACTGTAGAACTTTGTGATATGAATATGTTAGGGTTTGCCTTTGTAACTGTAAATTTTTGTGATATGGATATGTTAGGGTTAGCCTTTAGTTACTGTAGAACTTTGTAATAGGGTAATGTTATGGTGTGCCTTTTTCATTATAGAATTTTATGGTAGGGGAATATCAGGGCCCCGGTTAGCCGTCATCTCTGAAAAGTATATCCTTTATTAAAGCAATAATGAATTTGCTGAATAAAGTGTAGAATATTTCACTACTGATGCTTTTAGCACTTTAATTTTAACAAGTCCATTATTAGAAGACATGCACCAAGAGGCATTTTACGATTGAGGTTATTAGTTAAAGTTGCTTTAGAGTTTTGAAGATTGACCTGATATGAGAAACTTGTGCTTATCTCAAAACCTACTTGCTCGTGGTGTGTCATAATATATGATACTAAAATGTTGGTTTTTAATGCATTATCATAAATCTGTTAAAATATATTAATTTTAAAAAATGCACAATAACATTTTGGGCCTTCCTTTGCAAAGTCATAAGTTATTTACTTACTTGTGTTTAATTGTTAATTCAAAATATAAGTTGTGTGTAAAAGTAAAAGAAACTGAGCATGTTTGCAATGACTTAATAACCTATAAGCAACAAAATAACTTGTTACAAAACAGTATATTTGTCTAAGACATAATTAAAGTGTTTCTGTTTTTAGTCAAAATCAGAATTTATGTTCAGTTTATAAGTAAGGTCTATGTTTATTGGTTTGTCATAACTGTTCATTGAACTAGGTTATCTATTAACTCTAATTTGTGTTTAATAACTATTTGTATTTTTAATGCCCTAAGCTTCTCACTAGGTTAATAGTAAGCTTACTGATTTCGAATGCTAAAATTTGATGTTTGATTCTCTGCAGTGGACAGAATGTAAATAGTTCGTTGTGTAGGTTTATTTTGAAACAAGCAGAAATGTTTCCCAATCATGATATGTATATCTTACATCACCTCAAAAATTTTTTAGGGTTACCTGTGGCTCTTAGCTCCTCAAAGGATACACAGTGAGAAATGAAACTCACCTTAAATGGATTTAAACTGACTATGTCAAACTCTAACATATGTATATATATAATGTTATTGGACAGTATACATAGATTAAATTTATTATTCTTTAAAAATAGTACATTGACATGACAAACTATTTGTATCCAAAATTGTTTAAATATTTAAAAACGTATTTTATTATTTGTATAACAACAAAAAATAGTACGATTAGAAATATTTATTTTATTTAGTTACTTATCTATTTAATGATTGTGTCAGGTGAATTATTGATATAAAAATTTAAATTATATCACTGAAATTCAGTCTTTGTTAAGAGTGAAAACATTTAGTACGCTTTAGAGTCACTGGGTGGCGCCATGTACGTTTTCATGACTGAACTTGCTGTTTTGTCATAATCATAGTAGAATGATACAGAAAAAAAAACGGCTGCAGATAGATGTCAGACATTAAAAGTGTAAAGGTCACCATATTTATAAGTTATATTTTATGGAAAGATGAAGCAAACATAACTTAAGTTAGAAATATGAGTCAAACAAGTAAACAATAGGAAAAAGTGGTTAACTGAAAAGGTTATTAGTCTATTCGAAAATAAATTTAAAGGTAGCATTAACCCTCTATTAGACATTGTAACGTACAGGTAACAAGTCTTTGTTGTTTATTACACTTACAGATCATTCATTTCTGTTATTAACTTCCAGGTAACAGCCCAAATTCCGGGGTTGGGGATTTCCAAACCATATCTCCATCCTTTGGTTTCATTCCCCCAACGTAACCGCTGAGCCTGTAAGGGTGGGGGGCAACCATGCATTTCAGTCATGTGTAGCTTTTTCTTCGTGTTTTCTTATTTTCTCATTCATTTTTCCTTGAAGTCAAAAGCACCTGGCAACGTTTACTACACTTTCCTGGTTAACTGGACAATACGTTTCCACGTGAGTCAGTTAAGTAAGTTCCGTATTTACTCGTAAGTTTTCGCCTGTACTTAATCTTGACTCATGTACGTGGACCAAGACATCTTGTCGTAAACTTCAGTTAAGCCTCTCAGACACGAGTATCTGGATTTACACCTTGAATTACGTGTTGTTTTGATGCCGTAGTGATGTTTGTAGTCGTTTTTAATGTATTGTTTCTTGTATCTAAACGCTTGGATTATTGATATGCAAACGTCTTATGTAAATACTTTGGAAAAATTGTTGCAAATAAACGAGCCTGGGATTGAGGTTATGATTACAATACATAGCCCTTTAAAAGGGAGAATGTTCGAGATGTCATTTCGTCTATGATGTAGCAGTATATTTTGTAGACAGAAAATATGTATGATGCTATTACGAGTTTTGTCTGGTACGTTTTATTTACACATAACATTAAGTATTAAAGTAATTTCTTAAAAAAGAGTAGCCCAACAGTTTGCGGTGAGTGGTGTTGACTAGCTGCCTTCCCTCTTGTCTGGCCTGCCCAGTGGCACAATGGACTTAGAAGAAGTCTGCCAGGCTGCTAGAAGTCGGGTTTCGATACCCGTGGTGGATAGCTCATCGGCTGCTAGAAGTCGGGTTTCGATACCTGTGGTGGATAGCTCATTTGTACTCAGTAACAATCAACAACAAACCCTCTAGTTCGTCACTACTAAATTAGGGACGGCCATCGGAGATAGCTCTCGTGTAGCTTTTCGTAAAATTCAAAACAAAATAAGTCAACTCGCACTTTGAGGCGGTGGGTGCGTTGTAAGAGTAACGGTCAAATCCCATTATTCGATAAGAATGCCTCAGTAGGTGGCGGGAGATGCTGGATGTGTGATGTTCCACGAATAATGTTGTTGTTTTTAAATTAAGCACAAAGCTACACAAGGGGCTATCTGTGCTCTGTGCCCACCAAGGGTATCGAAACCCGGTTTTTAGCTTTGTAAGTCCGTAGACATACCGCTGAGCCACTAGGGGGCTCCACGAATAATAATAATGTTTATAAAAATAATTATTATGAACATTTTGACATTTTCTCAAGTATAAGTAATCTTTAACAATGTAACAATAAGAGCAACCTCAGAGGGTGACCCCCCCAGTTCATCTTCAAAAACTGCGAAAATTATTCTCAGAATCAGAATGATCGATGATTCGAGTCGTTTGTTATTGTGTGGTGAAGAGTCTTAACCCTAATCTGACATCATGTTGAAATCCAGTCACACTTTACAAAGTCGTTAATCCAAAACTGAGGAAATGTCCTTTTCACCCATTATAATAAAAAATTTAAAATGCTTTAATGCGATCCGAATTTGGATCCGGTCAAAATTTTAGGAGGACTGTCCCATACTGACTTTGCATCGTATGTAAAATGTTGGTTAAGGTACTTGCCTCGTAATCCGAGAGTCGCGGGTTCGAATCTTCGTCACACAATACACCCTCCCCCTTTCAGCCGTGGGGGCGTTATAATGTGACGGTCAATCCCACAATTCGTTGGTAAAAGAGTAGCCCAAGAGTTGGTGGTGGGTGGTGATGACTAGCTGCCTTCCTCTAGTCTTACACTGCTAAATTAGGAACGGCTAGCACAGATAGCCCTCGAGTAGCTTTGTGCGAAATTCAAAAAACAACAACAACCTCGTGTAGTTTTGCGCGAAATTCAGAACAGTAACAGTAGTTTTAAAAATATTCGTGCGAAAACACGATCTCGATTGCAAATAGCCTCGTCTCCAACCCTTTTCCGTTCGTGGCGAGGGTAATAGTATATGTCTCTGGAATGTTTACAGATATATTTCAAATGTTTCCGGTCTGTGTACTTAATATAACATCGTACACGTGCTACTGTTCGTGTAATATGCAAACTTGATATAAACGTTAGGCCTACATGTGTCGTTTCTTTTCGGTTTGGCCCTTAAAGAGCGAGAATATTGTAGGGTTAAGGTTTCGGTATTGTCACCCTTCGTAATGCTGGACTGTTACAGCTAGATACAAAAGTCTAGAGATAATCAAAAGCTATCTAGTAGGAAACCAAATCGAAAATATAAATTAATGGCACATAAAATCATGAGTACCTAATTCTTTCGGAATGTGTGTGGGGTGAGGTGGGACAAGAAAGAGAACTGAAAAAGTAAGGGACACGTGCGTAAAATAACACACTATTGTAATATACTATGTAAATTAGTTTCCATATGTATTTTGTATTTAAAAATCTATATTTTAATGTTTAAGCATGCATTTGGTAATGTTGTGGTCAAGGTCAAGCCTTCGTTAGCTCTTAATGTTCATAAGTTTACCTGTGTTCAATTGTACCTACTCGTGTTGTACGTGGATTGAACTTTGTCTTGAGGTGGCTTACTGGTCGTCATGACGAGCGTTTATTCTAAGGCGGTTGGTATCTTGCACTCATTAAATATGTAGGTTTTGTCTGTAGTGGGCTTATTCATAAAGTTTTGTAGACTTAGGTTTTAAACTTTTATTAGTAAGAAAGATTTTTGGACGCGTACTTGAAGCATATACCACGTAATATTAGGCCCGGCATGGCATGGTGGTTAAGGCGCTCGACTCGAAATCCGAGGGTTGTGGGTTCGAATCCCCGGCACACCAAACATGCTCACCTTTTCAGCCGTGGGTACATTATAATGTGATGGTCAATCCCACTATTCGTTGGTAAAAGAGTAGCCGAAGAATTGGCGGTGGGTGGTGATGATTAGTTGCCTTCCCTCTAGCCTAACACTGCTAAGTTTGGGACGGCTAGCACAGATAGCCCTCGAGTAACTTTGCGCGAAATTCAAACCAAATCACATATATTATCAAAATCAACAGAACGTAAAACAAACAACACAGAGTCTATATAGTGTTAAGTTACAAGTTGAAGTATGCAATTAATTGACTTTAAATTGATGTAATACAGTAGTGTGTGCTATTGATTAAAAAAAATTACTAGGCCTAATTTCAAGGATGATTGAATTCATTATTTGCTAAATAATATGGGTACTAAAGCGTAACCTGACACATTAAGATTTCCAGTGCTTAGGACATTCATTTTAGTTTTTTGCATAAGTCGAATGTCAGTGTCGTTAGCTATTAGAATAAATTCGATCAAGTTCTATGCTGGTCCATCTCATTCACTCCTGGACGTTAACCCTTTTGGTACCAAACATACTAAAATTAAAAAAAAAAGGAAAATATTTTTATTTAAACCCGGTACTTTTATTTATTCCCATTTGTTTATTCACGAGTGAAGTTTTTATTTTAAAAAAACAAACTGCTATGAAATTTGTTTGTACACTAATTTCAGGATGCATTCAGCAAGGTTGACATAAAACTGGACACTGGTCAACTAATTAATGAAACAGGAGCATTCAACAGTAAAGAAACATGCACATATGTGATCGAAACAGTTTAAAACAGTTACATGGTATAAGCGTCAGTTTCAGCACGTGTTTCGCACGTGCATGATTGTGATTCTTAGGTGATTGAGCGCTTCCCAAGAACATACGCTGTGTTTTTTAGTTCACATGTGCTGGAGATTTCTTTTCATCAATGATCCACACTGCTATCTCACTGAAAACGTTTATTACGTTGCGATTTCGATGTGATATACACTTTTGCTTACGTTTTTCGCACACCGGAACAAACGTGTTCTGTTTTTATCCTGGTGGCGGTTTGTAGTCATTTTAAACGTAATGTAACAAACACAAACTACAAATAAATTGTTCTTAAATCGAAGTTTTTAACTCGTGATGTACAGATTTGTAATGTTTTCCTTCGTCAAGTAGCGCGTCATTTTTTGTCTCAGATGACAAGTCAAATGAAAACTTTGTGATAGTTTTTACGTAATTTCTGTATTTGTTACATTACATTTTAAGCAAATACACCTGTAGTCTTAATCTTAAGATTCGAAAGTACGACTTTTTCTTTTAATAATTTAATCCATTTCACACACATTGCAAATCTAACGTATGACTGGGTATGCATTTGGTAATTTTTTCATTGAAATCCAGAAAAGACCGATGTTCGGTGTTCCCGCTTTTTAAGCACCCCTGCCTGTACAAGCGCCATCTGCCTGATTTTCAGTATAACAGTTGTGTGAAAATGTTTTATGCTGTATTTTCTTATTTTTATTGCCGGTTAAGTGCGTCTGTTGAGATTTGCTTCAACTCTTGATAACTTCCTATAATTATTACCACGTGGTTGGAGCGCGTGATTTGCACTCTGAGGATCATGGGTCAATCCCTGTCCCACAGAACATACTCGCCATTTCTAGCTGTGGGGGGCATTGTATAATCAATCCCACTATTCGTTGGTAAAAGAGCATTCGAAGAGTTATGGCCCGGCATGGCCAAGCGTGTTAAGGCGTGCGACTCGTAATCTGAGGGTCGCGGGTTCGCATCCCCGTCGCGCCAAACATGCTTGCCCTTTCAGCCGTGGGGGCGTTATAATGTGACGGTCAATCCCACTATTCGTTGGTAAAAGAGTAGCCCAAGAGTTGGCAGTGGGTGGTGATGACTAACTGCCTTCCCTCTAGTCTTACACTGTTAAATTAGGGACGGCTAGCGCAGATAGCCCTCGTGTTGCTTTGCTCGAAATTACACAACAAACAAACTAATGCAAATATAATTCCGTTTTACAACAGTCACACACATGATTAAATACTTTTGCTTTAACCCTAAAAGTGTGAAAAGTAAGTGAGTCATCTGAGATATACATACGTAATAAAATCAGTAATTTTATAATTAATTAATTATTAATTCGCAAAGCTGGAAATAACTGGCCAACTAAATAGTTGCCTAATGTTTCTTACATTGTTAGAACGTGATGAACTGCGAAACATTTCAGTATTTCTTGCTGATATGACAGGTAATAAATAAGCAAGACATGAGTTATTATACAACGTGACGTTTGTTTCCATATGTATATTTATCTAGCACTGGGAGACTTGTTCATAAAGTAGTAGGTTGAAAAGCTTCAAAGGTAATTTTCACAAAAGTGGTGACGAATTATTGGATTAGAGTGTATATTCAATATGATTGTCTAGTAGGCCGTTTACAACTGTATCTTATCATTCCATATATTGTTGCAGTAATGAAGATAACATTGCGTTTGTTTTTAAGCAAGCGCCTCAAACTGCAATTCATTGTTGACGTATAAACATCTGTTTTAAATATATAAACGACTAATCAATTACATATACATAAGGCAGATAATAGCTAGACAATTACGTTGCCTTATTCGTTCTTCCATTGTGTTCCACTACTGCATTCGGTACTGTTCGTTTCTATGTCATGTGATCACGAGGGTTGGAGCTTTCTGTCTAAGAAACCGTTGGAGAACCATGAAAAGCTACGAAGTACCAGTTTTTTATATTTATAAAGCGCCACCTACGTTTGCCACTTTTCTTCATAGCTGGGTAATGGAAATTTTACCGTTCCACTTTTCTTTTCAAACGCGGAAAAAGATTCAGCGTTCATTAATATATCTCTGTGAAAAATAGGGCTAGAAATGATGTGAAAATAGATTTTTTAAAAAGGACACAACAACAGTGGAATAAATTTGGCGATGTTATTTGTAAGTGATGTCCGAATTATATCGGTAATGGCCAAAATAACTTTCATAATCACCATAAGAAAAGGGCCCGGCATGGCCAGGTGGTTAAGGCACTCGACTCGTAATCTTAGGGTCACGGCTTCGAATTCCCGTCACACTAAACATGCTCGCCCTTTCAGCCGTAGGGGCGTTATTACGTGATGATCAATCCTCCTATTCGTTTGTAAAAGAGTAGCTTTGCGGGAAATTCGAAACTTCTAAAGCGAGGTTTTAAATGATTAAAATCTTTTTAAAGAAAATAGAGAAGAGGTCATTTGGTCGTGCTCATTCTGTTGGTGATCCGAAAGATAAGTTGTTTCCAGAAGGGGCCCGGCATGGCCAAGCGTGTTAAGGCGTGCGACTCGTAATCTGAAGGTCGCGGGTTTGCATCCCCGTCGCACCAAACATGCTCGCACTTTCAGCCGTGTGGGCGTTATAATGTGTCGGTCAATTACACTATATGTTGGTAAAAGAGTCACCCAAGAGTTGGTGGTGGGTGGTGATGACTAGCTGCCTTCCCTCTAGTCTTACACTTCTAAATTAGGGACGGCTAGCGCAGATAGCCCTCGAGTAGCTTTGTGCGAAATTTAAAAACAAACAAACAGTTTCTAGAAGGATTTTAAGGAATGGAATCGTCTTCAACAACATGGCTGGGCAGTTTGTTCCAGACATTTCTGACCCTCTATCTAAAGGAATGCTTAGTGTTACACGTATCTGTTTTCTATTATGTTTTCACTTTTTGTTGAATTAAAGGTTTTTTATTTCTTGGAGTTATTGTGTAAATTCTTTGTTTATGTAGGTTATATATATATGTATATTATACCTAATGTAATTATTAATGTAAAAACTGCTAAATATTATCGACTTGTTCGTCAGCTTACCTTTTCAGACTTCCCGACTTCTTGTCCTGCTACCCTTGTGATCAGGTTAATGTCCATACCCGAAGATTTGAACCAATTGGAAATAAGAAAGATGGTCACGTGGTACTAACATTTGCCACGCAGCCCGCCTCTTTGGGTGGGGACAGAAAAATATTGGGACGTTCTATATGGAGGGATGTAGGGTGTTGGGTGGAAGTTGGGGCTAATCCTTCTCTGTTTGTAGATGACAAAAGGTATTGGATAATTGACAACGATGGGTGGGGTAGCGTTAAGGGACGGTTGAATAGGTCTATTACAAAGTCGATGGATATAAACACGACATATGACTCCCAACACTTCAATTAGAAATATCAGTTTATATATTAGGTTGAGGAATAATTCGTGAGTGTTTTTAAATAATGTCATTCAAGCATTACATGCAAGACTATACAATACTTCAATGCATGAACACATTACACCCAAAACATTTATTATGATACTTTATTTCATGTAATACCTAGGTATATAGTATGCATTGTTTGAAACGAAATTGCAAGAAATTAAATGCAAAAAGCAGATGGTGTCGAAAATGCTCGATTTTGTCCACTTGACATTCCATTTAATGAGCTGAAAATGAAAGCAAAAATTAAAGACATATGAAAATCAAACACACCATCTATTAGAGCAAAAAATTATCTAACAAATGACATGAAATATTTTGCGAAAGCGTTTCATTTATGAATATATTTTGTTAACTTGAAAAAAACGCTCACGAATTATTCCTCAACCCAATATAAAAGTATGAACAATTTTAAGACGTACAAACATTAGTGTCATGATTATATAATTGTGAGTGTCAGCCAAGTACAAGATTAAAATACGTTTCACCAAATGTGACTCTTAACACAGTGCTCCAATCGATATGAATATAAAGATTCGCGACGTTGTAGTGGATACACTGTTGACATATATATTATTCACGACTGTATTTGATTGGCCAATTTACAACGGCTTACAACGTGTGTAGCAGACAAATATAGAGTTCACTACAGTTTATTACGTGCATTAAGTTCAGTGGCGGATTTAAGGTTCTCTGGGCCAAGGGGCTAATAATGTTTTTCGCTCTACATACGTGGAATAAAATTATAAATGGGCCTCCATAAAGACCATGCTCCCTGAGGCTGAGCCCCCTCTAGCCACCTCCTAAATACCCCATGATTAAGTTATCCAATATAGAGTTTACAGCGATTTATGAAGTGTTTTAAGGTGACCAATTTAGAGTTCATAACGGTTTACCAGAAGTATTAAGTAACCTAATATAGAGTTCATAACGGTTTACCAGAAGTATTAAGTAACCTAATATAGAGTTCATAACGGTTTACCAGAAGTATTAAGTAACCTAATATAGAGTTCATAACGGTTTACCAGAAGTATTAAGTAACCTAATATAGAGTTCATAACGGTTTACCAGAAGTATTAAGTAACCTAATATAGAGTTCATAACGGTTTACCAGAAGTATTAAGTAACCTAATATAGAGTTCATAACGGTTTACCAGAGGTATTAAGTTATCTAATATAGAGTTCATAACGGTTTACCAGAAGTATTAAGTAACCTAATATAGAGTTCATAACGGTTTACCAGAGGTATTAAGTTATCTAATATAGAGTTCATAACGGTTTACCAGAAGTATTAAGTAACCTAATATAGAGTTCATAACGGTTTACCAGAAGTATTAAGTAACCTAATATAGAGTTCATAACGGTTTACCAGAAGTATTAAGTTTTCTAATATAGAGTTCATAACGGTTTACCAGAGGTATTAAGTAACCTAATATAGAGTTCATAACGGTTTACCAGAAGTATTAAGTAACCTAATATAGAGTTCATAACGGTTTACCAGAAGTATTAAGTAACCTAATATAGAGTTCATAACGGTTTACCAGAAGTATTAAGTAACCTAATATAGAGTTCATAACGGTTTACCAGAGGTATTAAGTAACCTAATATAGAGTTCATAACGGTTTACCAGAAGTATTAAGTAACCTAATATAGAGTTCATAACGGTTTACCAGAAGTATTAAGTAACCTAATATAGAGTTCATAACGGTTTACCAGAAGTATTAAGTAACCTAATATAGAGTTCATAACGGTTTACCAGAAGTTCATATTAAGTTTAAGTTCTAATATAGAGTTCATAACGGTTTACCAGAGGTATTAAGTAACCTAATATAGAGTTCATAACGGTTTACCAGAAGTATTAAGTAACCTAATATAGAGTTCATAACGGTTTACCAGAAGTATTAAGTAACCTAATATAGAGTTCATAACGGTTTACCAGAAGTATTAAGTAACCTAATATAGAGTTCATACCGGTTTACCAGAGGTATTAAGTAACCTAATATAGAGTTCATAACGGTTTACCAGAGGTATTAAGTAACCTAATATAGAGTTCATAACGGTTTACCAGAAGTATTAAGTAACCTAATATAGAGTTCATAACGGTTTACCAGAAGTATTAAGTAACCTAATATAGAGTTCATAACGGTTTACCAGAGGTATTAAGTAACCTAATATAGAGTTCATAACGGTTTACCAGAAGTATTAAGTAACCTAATATAGAGTTCATAACGGTTTACCAGAAGTATTAAGTAACCTAATATAGAGTTCATAACGGTTTACCAGAAGTATTAAGTAACCTAATATAGAGTTCATAACGGTTTACCAGAAGTATTAAGTAACCTAATATAGAGTTCATAACGGTTTACCAGAAGTATTAAGTAACCTAATATAGAGTTCATAACGGTTTACCAGAGGTATTAAGTAACCTAATATAGAGTTCATAACGGTTTACCAGAAGTATTAAGTAACCTAATATAGAGTTCATAACGGTTTACCAGAAGTATTAAGTAACCTAATATAGAGTTCATAACGGTTTACCAGAAGTATTAAGTAACCTAATATAGAGTTCATAACGGTTTACCAGAGGTATTAAGTAACCTAATATAGAGTTCATAACGGTTTACCAGAGGTATTAAGTAACCTAATATAGAGTTCATAACGGTTTACCAGAAGTATTAAGTAACCTAATATAGAGTTCATAACGGTTTACCAGAAGTATTAAGTAACCTAATATAGAGTTCATAACGGTTTACCAGAAGTATTAAGTAACCTAATATAGAGTTCATAACGGTTTACCTAATATAGAGTTCATAACGGTTTACCAGAGGTATTAAGTAACCTAATATAGAGTTCATAACGGTTTACCAGAAGTATTAAGTAACCTAATATAGAGTTCATAACGGTTTACCAGAAGTATTAAGTAACCTAATATAGAGTTCATAACGGTTTACCAGAAGTATTAAGTAACCTTATAGAGTTCATACCAGAAGTATTATATAGAGTTCATAACGGTTTACCAGAGGTATTAAGTAACCTAATATAGAGTTCATAACGGTTTACCAGAAGTATTAAGTAACCTAATATAGAGTTCATAACGGTTTACCAGAAGTATTAAGTAACCTAATATAGAGTTCATAACGGTTTACCAGAAGTATTAAGTAACCTAATATAGAGTTCATAACGGTTTACCAGAAGTATTAAGTAACCTAATATAGAGTTCATAACGGTTTACCAGAAGTATTAAGTAACCTAATATAGAGTTCATAACGGTTTACCAGAGGTATTAAGTAACCTAATATAGAGTTCATAACGGTTTACCAGAAGTATTAAGTAACCTAATATAGAGTTCATAACGGTTTACCAGAAGTATTAAGTAACCTAATATAGAGTTCATAACGGTTTACCAGAAGTATTAAGTAACCTAATATAGAGTTCATAACGGTTTACCAGAAGTATTAAGTAACCTAATATAGAGTTCATAACGGTTTACCAGAAGTATTAAGTAACCTAATATAGAGTTCATAACGGTTTACCAGAGGTATTAAGTAACCTAATATAGAGTTCATAACGGTTTACCAGAGTATTAAGTAACCTAATATAGAGTTCATAACGGTTTACCAGAAGTATTAAGTAACCTAATATAGAGTTCATAACGGTTTACCAGAAGTATTAAGTAACCTAATATAGAGTTCATAACGGTTTACCAGAAGTATTAAGTAACCTAATATAGAGTTCATAACGGTTTACCAGAAGTATTAAGTAACCTAATATAGAGTTCATAACGGTTTACCAGAGGTAAAGTAACCTAATATAGAGTTCATAACGGTTTACCAGAAGTATTAAGTAACCTAATATAGAGTTCATAACGGTTTACCAGAAGTATTAAGTAACCTAATATAGAGTTCATAACGGTTTACCAGAGGTATTAAGTAACCTAATATAGAGTTCATAACGGTTTACCAGAAGTATTAAGTAACCTAATATAGAGTTCATAACGGTTTACCAGAAGTATTAAGTAACCTAATATAGAGTTCATAACGGTTTACCAGAAGTATTAAGTAACCTAATATAGAGTTCATAACGGTTTACCAGAAGTATTAAGTAACCTAATATAGAGTTCATAACGGTTTACCAGAAGTATTAAGTAACCTAATATAGAGTTCATAACGGTTTAACCAGAATTAAGTAACCTAATATAGTATTACCAGTAAAGTAACCCTAATATAGAGTTCATAACGGTTTACCAGAAGTATTAAGTAACCTAATATAGAGTTCATAACGGTTTACCAGAAGTATTAAGTAACCTAATATAGAGTTCATAACGGTTTACCAGAAGTATTAAGTAACCTAATATAGAGTTCATAACGGTTTACCAGAAGTATTAAGTAACCTAATATAGAGTTCATAACGGTTTACCAGAAGTATTAAGTAACCTAATATAGAGTTCATAACGGTTTACCAGAAGTATTAAGTAACCTAATATAGAGTTCATAACGGTTTACCAGAAGTATTAAGTAACCTAATATAGAGTTCATAACGGTTTACCAGAAGTATTAAGTAACCTAATATAGAGTTCATAACGGTTTACCAGAGGTATTAAGTAACCTAATATAGAGTTCATAACGGTTTACCAGAAGTATTAAGTAACCTAATATAGAGTTCATAACGGTTTACCAGAAGTATTAAGTAACCTAATATAGAGTTCATAACGGTTTACCAGAAGTATTAAGTAACCTAATATAGAGTTCATAACGGTTTACCAGAAGTATTAAGTAACCTAATATAGAGTTCATAACGGTTTACCAGTATTAAGTAACCTAATATAGAGTTCATAACGGTTTACCAGAAGTATTAAGTAACCTAATATAGAGTTCATAACGGTTTACCAGAAGTATTAAGTAACCTAATATAGAGTTCATAACGGTTTACCAGAAGTATTAAGTAACCTAATATAGAGTTCATAACGGTTTACCAGAAGTATTAAGTAACCTAATATAGAGTTCATAACGGTTTACCAGAAGTATTAAGTAACCTAATATAGAGTTCATAACGGTTTACCAGAAGTATTAAGTATATAGAGTTCATAACGTAACCAGAGGTAAAGTATAGAGTTCATAACGGTTTACCAGAAGTATTAAGTAACCTAATATAGAGTTCATAACGGTAGTTAGAGTTCATAACGGTTTACCAGAAGTATTAAGTAACCTAATATAGAGTTCATAACGGTTTACCAGAAGTATTAAGTAACCTAATATAGAGTTCATAACGGTTTACCAGAAGTATTAAGTAACCTAATATAGAGTTCATAACGGTTTACCAGACCAGAAGTATTAAGTAACCTAATATAGAGTTCATAACGGTTTACCAGAAGTATTAAGTAACCTAATATAGAGTTCATAACGGTTTACCAGAAGTATTAAGTAACCTAATATAGAGTTCATAACGGTTTACCAGAAGTATTAAGTAACCTAATATAGAGTTCATAACGGTTTACCAGAAGTATTAAGTAACCTAATATAGAGTTCATAACGGTTTACCAGAAGTATTAAGTAACCTAATATAGAGTTCATAACGGTTTACCAGAAGTATTAAGTAACCTAATATAGAGTTCATAACGGTTTACCAGAAGTATTAAGTAACCTAATATAGAGTTCATAACGGTTTACCAGAAGTATTAAGTAACCTAATATAGAGTTCATAACGGTTTACCAGAGGTATTAAGTAACCTAATATAGAGTTCATAACGGTTTACCAGAAGTATTAAGTAACCTAATATAGAGTTCATAACGGTTTACCAGAAGTATTAAGTAACCTAATATAGAGTTCATAACGGTTTACCAGAAGTATTAAGTAACCTAATATAGAGTTCATAACGGTTTACCAGAAGTATTAAGTAACCTAATATAGAGTTCATAACGGTTTACCAGAAGTATTAAGTAACCTAATATAGAGTTCATAACGGTTTACCAGAAGTATTAAGTAACCTAATATAGAGTTCATAACGGTTTACCAGAAGTATTAAGTAACCTAGATTCATAACGGTTTAGTAACCAATATAACGGTTTACCAGATTAAGTATTATAGAGTTCATAACGGTTTACTAATATAGAGTTCATAACGGTTTACCAGAAGTATTAAGTAACCTAATATAGAGTTCATAACGGTTTACCAGAGGTATTAAGTAACCTAATATAGAGTTCATAACGGTTTACCAGAGGTATTAAGTAACCTAATATAGAGTTCATAACGGTTTACCAGAAGTATTAAGTAACCTAATATAGAGTTCATAACGGTTTACCAGAAGTATTAAGTAACCTAATATAGAGTTCATAACGGTTTACCAGAAGTATTAAGTAACCCAGAAGTAATATAGAGTTCATAACGGTTTACCAGAAGTATTAAGTAACCTAATATAGAGTTCATAACGGTTTACCAGAAGTATTAAGTAACCTAATATAGAGTTCATAACGGTTTACCAGAAGTATTAAGTAACCTAATATAGAGTTCATAACGGTTTACCAGAAGTATTAAGTAACCTAATATAGAGTTCATAACGGTTTACCAGAAGTATTAAGTAACCTAATATAGAGTTCATAACGGTTTACCAGAAGTATTAAGTAACCTAATATAGAGTTCATAACGGTTTACCAGAAGTATTAAGTAACCTAATATAGAGTTCATAACGGTTTACCAGAAGTATTAAGTAACCTAATATAGAGTTCATAACGGTTTACCAGAAGTATTAAGTAACCTAATATAGAGTTCATAACGGTTTACCAGAGTATTAAGTAACCTAATATAGAGTTCATAACGGTTTACCAGAAGTATTAAGTAACCTAATATAGAGTTCATAACGGTTTACCAGAAGTATTAAGTAACCTAATATAGAGTTCATAACGGTTTACCAGAAGTATTAAGTAACCTAATATAGAGTTCATAACGGTTTACCAGAAGTATTAAGTAACCTAATATAGAGTTCATAACGGTTTACCAGAAGTATTAAGTAACCTAATATAGAGTTCATAACGGTTTACCAGAAGTATTAAGTAACCTAATATAGAGTTCATAACGGTTTACCAGAAGTATTAAGTAACCTAATATAGAGTTCATAACGGTTTACCAGAGGTATTAAGTAACCTAATATAGAGTTCATAACGGTTTACCAGAAGTATTAAGTAACCTAATATAGAGTTCATAACGGTTTACCAGAAGTATTAAGTAACCTAATATAGAGTTCATAACGGTTTACCAGAAGTATTAAGTAACCTAATATAGAGTTCATAACGGTTTACCAGAAGTATTAAGTAACCTAATATAGAGTTCATAACGGTTTACCAGAAGTATTAAGTAACCTAATATAGAGTTCATAACGGTTTACCAGAGTATTAAGTAACCTAATATAGAGTTCATAACGGTTTACCAGAAGTATTAAGTAACCTAATATAGAGTTCATAACGGTTTACCAGAGGTATTAAGTAACCTAATATAGAGTTCATAACGGTTTACCAGAAGTATTAAGTAACCTAATATAGAGTTCATAACGGTTTACCAGAAGTATTAAGTAACCTAATATAGAGTTCATAACGGTTTACCAGAGGTATTAAGTAACCTAATATAGAGTTCATAACGGTTTACCAGAAGTATTAAGTAACCTAATATAGAGTTCATAACGGTTTACCAGAAGTATTAAGTAACCTAATATAGAGTTCATAACGGTTTACCAGAAGTATTAAGTAACCTAATATAGAGTTCATAACGGTTTACCAGAAGTATTAAGTAACCTAATATAGAGTTCATAACGGTTTACCAGAAGTATTAAGTAACCTAATATAGAGTTCATAACGGTTTACCAGAAGTATTAAGTAACCTAATATATATAACGGTTTACCAGAGGTATTAAGTAACCTAATATCAAATTCATAACGGTTTACCAGAAGTATTAAGTAACCTAATATAGAGTTCATAACGGTTTACCAGAAGTATTAAGTAACCTAATATAGAGTTCATAACGGTTTACCAGAAGTATTAAGTAACCTAATATAGAGTTCATAACGGTTTACCAGAAGTATTAAGTAACCTAATATAGAGTTCATAACGGTTTACCAGAAGTATTAAGTAACCTAATATAGAGTTCATAACGGTTTACCAGAAGTATTAAGTAACCTAATATAGAGTTCATAACGGTTTACCAGAAGTATTAAGTAACCTAATATAGAGTTCATAACGGTTTACCAGAAGTATTAAGTAACCTAATATAGAGTTCATAACGGTTTACCAGAAGTATTAAGTAACCTAATATAGAGTTCATAACGGTTTACCAGAAGTATTAAGTAACCTAATATAGAGTTCATAACGGTTTACCAGAAGTATTAAGTAACCTAATATAGAGTTCATAACGGTTTACCAGAAGTATTAAGTAACCTAATATAGAGTTCATAACGGTTTACCAGAAGTATTAAGTAACCTAATATAGAGTTCATAACGGTTTACCAGAAGTATTAAGTAACCTAATATAGAGTTCATAACGGTTTACCAGAAGTATTAAGTAACCTAATATAGAGTTCATAACGGTTTACCAGAAGTATTAAGTAACCTAATATAGAGTTCATAACGGTTTACCAGAAGTATTAAGTAACCTAATATAGAGTTCATAACGGTTTACCAGAAGTATTAAGTAACCTAATATAGAGTTCATAACGGTTTACCAGAAGTATTAAGTAACCTAATATAGAGTTCATAACGGTTTACCAGAAGTATTAAGTAACCTAATATAGAGTTCATAACGGTTTACCAGAAGTATTAAGTAACCTAATATAGAGTTCATAACGGTTTACCAGAAGTATTAAGTAACCTAATATAGAGTTCATAACGGTTTACCAGAAGTATTAAGTAACCTAATATAGAGTTCATAACGGTTTACCAGAAGTATTAAGTAACCTAATATAGAGTTCATAACGGTTTACCAGAGGTATTAAGTAACCTAATATAGAGTTCATAACGGTTTACCAGAGGTATTAAGTAACCTAATATAGAGTTCATAACGGTTTACCAGAAGTATTAAGTAACCTAATATAGAGTTCATAACGGTTTACCAGAGGTATTAAGTAACCTAATATAGAGTTCATAACGGTTTACCAGAAGTATTAAGTATTAATATAGAGTTCATAACGGTTTACCAGAGGTATTAAGTAACCTAATATAGAGTTCATAACGGTTTACCAGAGGTATTAAGTAACCTAATATAGAGTTCATAACGGTTTACCAGAAGTATTAAGTAACCTAATATAGAGTTCATAACGGTTTACCAGAGGTATTAAGTAACCTAATATAGAGTTCATAACGGTTTACCAGAAGTATTAAGTAACCTAATATAGAGTTCATAACGGTTTACCAGAAGTATTAAGTAACCTAATATAGAGTTCATAACGGTTTACCAGAAGTATTAAGTAACCTAATATAGAGTTCATAACGGTTTACCAGAAGTATTAAGTAACCTAATATAGAGTTCATAACGGTTTACCAGAAGTATTAAGTAACCTAATATAGAGTTCATAACGGTTTACCAGAGGTATTAAGTAACCTAATATAGAGTTCATAACGGTTTACCAGAAGTATTAAGTAACCTAATATAGAGTTCATAACGGTTTACCAGAGGTATTAAGTAACCTAATATAGAGTTCATAACGGTTTACCAGAGGTATTAAGTAACCTAATATAGAGTTCATAACGGTTTACCAGAGTATTAAGTAACCTAATATAGAGTTCATAACCCAGAGTATTAAGTAACCTAATATAGAGTTCATAACGGTTTACCAGAGGTATTAAGTAACCTAATATAGAGTTCATAACGGTTTACCAGAAGTATTAAGTAACCTAATATAGAGTTCATAACGGTTTACCAGAAGTATTAAGTAACCTAATATAGAGTTCATAACGGTTTACCAGAGGTATTAAGTAACCTAATATAGAGTTCATAACGGTTTACCAGAAGTATTAAGTAACCTAATATAGAGTTCATAACGGTTTACCAGAAGTATTAAGTAACCTAATATAGAGTTCATAACGGTTTACCAGAGGTATTAAGTAACCTAATATAGAGTTCATAACGGTTTACCAGAAGTATTAAGTAACCTAATATAGAGTTCATAACGGTTTACCAGAAGTATTAAGTAACCTAATATAGAGTTCATAACGGTTTACCAGAGGTATTAAGTAACCTAATATAGAGTTCATAACGGTTTACCAGAGGTATTAAGTAACCGGTAATATAGAGTTCATAACGGTTTACCAGAAGTATTAAGTAACCTAATATAGAGTTCATAACGGTTTACCAGAAGTATTAAGTAACCTAATATAGAGTTCATAACGGTTTACCAGAAGTATTAAGTAACCTAATATAGAGTTCATAACGGTTTACCAGAGTATTAAGTATTAAGTAACCGGTTTAATATAGAGTTCATAACGGTTTACCAGAAGTATTAAGTAACCTAATATAGAGTTCATAACGGTTTACCAGAAGTATTAAGTAACCTAATATAGAGTTCATAACGGTTTACCAGAGGTATTAAGTAACCTAATATAGAGTTCATAACGGTTTACCAGAAGTATTAAGTAACCTAATATAGAGTTCATAACGGTTTACCAGAGGTATTAAGTAACCTAATATAGAGTTCATAACGGTTTACCAGAAGTATTAAGTAACCTAATATAGAGTTCATAACGGTTTACCAGAAGTATTAAGTAACCTAATATAGAGTTCATAACGGTTTACCAGAAGTATTAAGTAACCTAATATAGAGTTCATAACGGTTTACTAATATTAAGTAACCTAATATAGAGTTCATAACGGTTTACCAGAAGTATTAAGTAACCTAATATAGAGTTCATAACGGTTTACCAGAGGTATTAAGTAACCTAATATAGAGTTCATAACGGTTTACCAGAAGTATTAAGTAACCTAATATAGAGTTCATAACGGTTTACCAGAAGTATTAAGTAACCTAATATAGAGTTCATAACGGTTTACCAGAAGTATTAAGTAACCTAATATAGAGTTCATAACGGTTTACCAGAAGTATTAAGTAACCTAATATAGAGTTCATAACGGTTTACCAGAAGTATTAAGTAACCTAATATAGAGTTCATAACGGTTTACCAGAAGTATTAAGTAACCTAATATAGAGTTCATAACGGTTTACCAGAAGTATTAAGTAACCTAATATAGAGTTCATAACGGTTTACCAGAAGTATTAAGTATTAAGTATAACCCAGAAGTAATATAGAGTTCATAACGGTTTACCAGAAGTATTAAGTAATCTAATATAGAGTTCATAACGGTTTACCAGAAGTATTAAGTAACCTAATATAGAGTTCATAACGGTTTACCAGAAGTATTAAGTAACATAACGGTTTACCAGAAGTATTATTCATAACGGTTTACCAGAAGTATTAGGTTTACCAGAAGTATCAATAAGAGTTCATAACGGTTTACCAGAAGTATTAAGTAACCTAATATAGAGTTCATAACGGTTTACCAGAAGTATTAAGTAACCTAATATAGAGTTCATAACGGTTTACCAGAAGTATTAAGTAACCTAATATAGAGTTCATAACGGTTTACCAGAAGTATTAAGTACCTAATATAGAGTTCATAACGGTTTACCATATAGAGTTCATAACGGTTTACCAGAAGTATTAAGTAACCTAATATAGAGTTCATAACGGTTTACCAGAATTAAGTATTAAGTAACCTAATATAGAGTTCATAACGGTTTACCAGAAGTATTAAGTAACCTAATATAGAGTTCATAACGGTTTACCAGAAGTATTAAGTAACCTAATATAGAGTTCATAACGGTTTACCAGAAGTATTAAGTAACCTAATATAGAGTTCATAACGGTTTACCAGAAGTATTAAGTAACCTAATATAGAGTTCATAACGGTTTACCAGAAGTATTAAGTATTAAGTTCAACGGTTTACTAATATAGAGTTCATAACGGTTTACCAGAAGTATTAAGTAACCTAATATAGAGTTCATAACGGTTTACCAGAAGTATTAAGTATCCTAATATAGAGTTCATAACGGTTTACCAGAAGTATTAAGTATAATATAGAGTTCATAACGGTTTACCAGAAGTATTAAGTAACCTAATATAGAGTTCATAACGGTTTACCAGAAGTATTAAGTAACCTAATATAGAGTTCATAACGGTTTACCAGAAGTATTAAGTAACCTAATATAGAGTTCATAACGGTTTACCAGAAGTATTAAGTAACCTAATATAGAGTTCATAACGGTTTACCAGAAGTATTAAGTAACCTAATATAGAGTTCATAACGGTTTACCAGAAGTATTAAGTAACCTAATATAGAGTTCATAACGGTTTACCAGAAGTATTAAGTAACCTAATATAGAGTTCATAACGGTTTACCAGAAGTATTAAGTAACCTAATATAGAGTTCATAACGGTTTACCAGAAGTATTAAGTAACCTAATATAGAGTTCATAACGGTTTACCAGAAGTATTAAGTAACCTAATATAGAGTTCATAACGGTTTACCAGAAGTATTAAGTAACCTAATATAGAGTTCATAACGGTTTACCAGAAGTATTAAGTAACCTAATATAGAGTTCATAACGGTTTACCAGAAGTATTAAGTTCAACCTAATATAGAGTTCATAACGGTTTACCAGAAGTATTAAGTAACCTAATATAGAGTTCATAACGGTTTACCAGAAGTATTAAGTAACCTAATATAGAGTTCATAACGGTTTACCAGAAGTATTAAGTAACCTAATATAGAGTTCATAACGGTTTACCAGAAGTATTAAGTAACCTAATATAGAGTTCATAACGGTTTACCAGAAGTATTAAGTAACCTAATATAGAGTTCATAACGGTTTACCAGAAGTATTAAGTAACCTAATATAGAGTTCATAACGGTTTACCAGAAGTATTAAGTAACCTAATATAGAGTTCATAACGGTTTACCAGAGGTATTAAGTAACCTAATATAGAGTTCATAACGGTTTACCAGAGGTATCAAGTTAACCTAATATAGAGTTCATAACGGTTTACCAGAGGTATTAAGTTATCTAATATAGAAATACATAACGGTTTACCAGAAGTATTAAGTAACCTAATATAGAGTTCATAACGGTTTACCAGAGGTATTAAGTAACCTAATATAGAGTTCATAACGGTTTACCAGAGGTACCAGAAGTATTAAGTAACCTAATATAGAGTTCATAACGGTTTACCAGAAGTATTAAGTAACCTAATATAGAGTTCATAACGGTTTACCAGAAGTATTAAGTAACCTAATATAGAGTTCATAACGGTTTACCAGAAGTATTAAGTTATCTAATATAGAAATACATAACGGTTTACCAGAAGTATTAAGTAACCTAATATAGAGTTCATAACGGTTTACCAGAAGTATTAAGTAACCTAATATAGAGTTCATAACGGTTTACCAGAAGTATTAAGTAACCTAATATAGAGTTCATAACGGTTTACCAGAAGTATTAAGTAACCTAATATAGAGTTCATAACGGTTTACCAGAAGTATTAAGTAACCTAATATAGAGTTCATAACGGTTTACCAGAAGTATTAAGTAACCTAATATAGAGTTCATAACGGTTTACCAGAAGTATTAAGTAACCTAATATAGAGTTCATAACGGTTTACCAGAAGTATTAAGTAATTTAATATAAAGTACATAACGGTTTACCAGAAGTATTAAGTTATCTAATATAGAGTTCATAACGGTTTACCAGAAGTATTAAGTAACCTAATATAGAGTTCATAACGGTTTACCAGAAGTATTAAGTAACCTAATATAGAGTTCATAACGGTTTACCAGAAGTATTAAGTAACCTAATATAGAGTTCATAACGGTTTACCAGAAGTATTAAGTAACCTAATATAGAGTTCATAACGGTTTACCAGAGGTATTAAGTAACCTAATATAGAGTTCATAACGGTTTACCAGCGGTATCAAGTTATTTAATATAAAATACATAACGGTTTACCAGAAGTATTAAGTAACCTAATATAAGAGTTCATAACGGTTTACCAGAGGTATTAAGTAACCTAATATAGAGTTCATAACGGTTTACCAGAGGTATTAAGTAACCTAATATAGAGTTCATAACGGTTTACCAGAAGTATTAAGTAACCTAATATAGAGTTCATAACGGTTTACCAGAGGTATTAAGTAACCTAATATAGAGTTCATAACGGTTTACCAGAAGTATTAAGTAACCTAATATAGAGTTCATAACGGTTTACCAGAAGTATTAAGTAACCTAATATAGAGTTCATAACGGTTTACCAGAAGTATTAAGTAACCTAATATAGAGTTCATAACGGTTTACCAGAGGTATTAAGTAACCTAATATAGAGTTCATAACGGTTTACCAGAAGTATTAAGTAACCTAATATAGAGTTCATAACGGTTTACCAGAGGTATTAAGTAACCTAATATAGAGTTCATAACGGTTTACCAGAAGTATTAAGTAACCTAATATAGAGTTCATAACGGTTTACCAGAGGTATTAAGTAACCTAATATAGAGTTCATAACGGTTTACCAGAGGTATTAAGTAACCTAATATAGAGTTCATAACGGTTTACCAGAGGTATTAAGTAACCTAATATAGAGTTCATAACGGTTTACCAGAAGTATTAAGTAACCTAATATAGAGTTCATAACGGTTTACCAGAAGTATTAAGTTACCTAATATAGAGTTCATAACGGTTTACCAGAAGTATTAAGTAACCTAATATAGAGTTCATAACGGTTTACCAGAAGTATTAAGTAACCTAATATAGAGTTCATAACGGTTTACCAGAAGTATTAAGTAACCTAATATAGAGTTCATAACGGTTTACCAGAGGTATTAAGTAACCTAATATAGAGTTCATAACGGTTTACCAGAAGTATTAAGTAACCTAATATAGAGTTCATAACGGTTTACCAGAGTTCATAACGGTTTACCAGAGGTATTAAGTAACCTAATATAGAGTTCATAACGGTTTACCAGAAGTATTAAGTAACCTAATATAGAGTTCATAACGGTTTACCAGAAGTATTAAGTAACCTATATAGAGTTCATAACGGTTTACCAGAGGTATTAAGTAACCTATATAGAGTTCATAACGGTTTACCAGAGGTATTAAGTAACCTAATATAGAGTTCATAACGGTTTACCAGAAGTATTAAGTAACCTAATATAGAGTTCATAACGGTTTACCAGAGGTATTAAGTAACCTACCGGAAGTATTAGTAACCTAATATAGAGTTCATAACGGTTTACCAGAAGTATTAAGTTACCTAATATAGAGTTCATAACGGTTTACCAGAGGTATTAAGTAACCTAATATAGAGTTCATAACGGTTTACCAGAGGTATTAAGTAACCTAATATAGAGTTCATAACGGTTTACCAGAGGTATTAAGTAACCTAATATAGAGTTCATAACGGTTTACCAGAAGTATTAAGTAACCTAATATAGAGTTCATAACGGTTTACCAGAGGTATTAAGTAACCTAATATAGAGTTCATAACGGTTTACCAGAAGTATTAAGTAACCTAATATAGAGTTCATAACGGTTTACCAGAGGTATTAAGTAACCTAATATAGAGTTCATAACGGTTTACCAGAAGTATTAAGTAACCTAATATAGAGTTCATAACGGTTTACCAGAGGTATTAAGTAACCTAATATAGAGTTCATAACGGTTTACCAGAAGTATTAAGTAACCTAATATAGAGTTCATAACGGTTTACCAGAGGTATTAAGTAACCTAATATAGAGTTCATAACGGTTTACCAGAAGTATTAAGTAACCTAATATAGAGTTCATAACGGTTTACCAGAGGTATTAAGTAACCTAATATAGAGTTCATAACGGTTTACCAGAAGTATTAAGTAACCTAATATAGAGTTCATAACGGTTTACCAGAGGTATTAAGTAACCTAATATAGAGTTCATAACGGTTTACCAGAAGTATTAAGTAACCTAATATAGAGTTCATAACGGTTTACCAGAAGTATTAAGTAACCTAATATAGAGTTCATAACGGTTTACCAGAGGTATTAAGTAACCTAATATAGAGTTCATAACGGTTTACCAGAAGTATTAAGTAACCTAATATAGAGTTCATAACGGTTTACCAGAGGTATTAAGTAACCTAATATAGAGTTCATAACGGTTTACCAGAAGTATTAAGTAACCTAATATAGAGTTCATAACGGTTTACCAGAGGTATTAAGTAACCTAATATAGAGTTCATAACGGTTTACCAGAGGTATTAAGTAACCTAATATAGAGTTCATAACGGTTTACCAGAAGTATTAAGTAACCTAATATAGAGTTCATAACGGTTTACCAGAGGTATTAAGTAACCTAATATAGAGTTCATAATGGTTTACCAGAAGTATTAAGTAACCTAATATAGAGTTCATAACGGTTTACCAGAAGTATTAAGTAACCTAATATAGAGTTCATAACGGTTTACCAGAAGTATTAAGTTATCTAATATAAAATACATAACGGTTTACCGGAAGTATTAAGTAACCTAATATAGAGTTCATAACGGTTTACCAGAGGTATTAAGTTTTCTAATATAGAGTTCATAATGGTTTACCAGAGGTATTAAGTAACCTAATATAGAGTTCATAACGGTTTACCAGAAGTATTAAGTTATCTAATATAGAGTTCATAACGGTTTACCAGAAGTATTAAGTTATCTAATATAGAGTTCATAATGGTTTACCAGAGGTATTAAGTTATCTAATATAGAGTTCATAACGGTTTACCAGAGGTATCAAGTTATCTAATATAAAATTCATAACGGTTTACCAGAAGTATTAAGTAACCTAATATAGTGTTCATAACGGTTTACCAGAAGTATTAAGTAACCTAATATAGAGTTCATAACGGTTTACCAGAAGTATTAAGTAACCTAATATAGAGTTCATAACGGTTTACCAGAAGTATTAAGTAACCTAATATAGAGTTCATAACGGTTTACCAGAAGTATTAAGTTATCTAATATAGAGTTCATAATGGTTTACCAGAAGTATTAAGTAATCTAATATAGAGTTCATAACGGTTTACCAGAGGTATTAAGTAACCTAATATAGAGTTCATAACGGTTTACCAGAGGTATCAAGTAACCTAATATAGAGTTCATAACGGTTTACCAGAAGTATTAAGTAACCTAATATAGAGTTCATAACGGTTTACCAGAGGTATTAAGTAACCTAATATAGAGTTCATAACGGTTTACCAGAGGTATTAAGTTTTCTAATATAGAGTTCATAATGGTTTACCAGAGGTATTAAGTAACCTAATATAGAGTTCATAACGGTTTACCAGAGGTATCAAGTAACCTAATATAGAGTTCATAATGGTTTACCAGAAGTATTAAGTAACCTAATATAGAGTTCATAACGGTTTACCAGAGGTATTAAGTAACCTAATATAGAGTTCATAACGGTTTACCAGAGGTATTAAGTTTTCTAATATAGAGTTCATAATGGTTTACCAGAGGTATTAAGTAACCCAATATAGAGTTCATAACGGTTTACCAGAGGTATTAAGTAACCTAATATAGAGTTCATAACGGTTTACCAGAGGTATTAAGTTTTCTAATATAGAGTTCATAATGGTTTACCAGAGGTATTAAGTAACCTAATATAGAGTTCATAACGGTTTACCAGAAGTATTAAGTAACCTAATATAGAGTTCATAACGGTTTACCAGAAGTATTAAGTTATCTAATATAGAGTTCATAATGGTTTACCAGAAGTATTAAGTAACCTAATATAGAGTTCATAACGGTTTACCAGAGGTATTAAGTTTTCTAATATAGAGTTCATAATGGTTTACCAGAGGTATTAAGTAACCTAATATAGAGTTCATAACGGTTTACCAGAAGTATTAAGTTATCTAATATAGAGTTCATAACGGTTTACCAGAAGTATCAAGTAACCTAATATAGAGTTCATAACGGTTTACCAGAGGTATCAAGTTATCTAATATAAAATTCATAACGGTTTACCAGAAGTATTAAGTAACCTAATATAGAGTTCATAACGGTTTACCAGAAGTATTAAGTAACCTAATATAGAGTTCATAACGGTTTACCAGAAGTATTAAGTAACCTAATATAGAGTTCATAACGGTTTACCAGAAGTATTAAGTAACCTAATATAGAGTTCATAACGGTTTACCAGAAGTATTAAGTTATCTAATATAGAGTTCATAACGGTTTACCAGAAGTATTAAGTAACCTAATATAGAGTTCATAACGGTTTACTAGAAGTATTAAGTAACCTAATATAGAGTTCATAACGGTTTACCAGAAGTATTAAGTAACCTAATATAGAGTTCATAACGGTTTACCAGAAGTATTAAGTAACCTAATATAGAGTTCATAACGGTTTACCAGAAGTATTAAGTAACCTAATATAGAGTTCATAACGGTTTACCAGAGGTATCAAGTTATCTAATATAGAGTTCATAACGGTTTACCAGAAGTATTAAGTAACCTAATATAGAGTTCATAACGGTTTACCAGAGGTATCAAGTTATCTAATATAGAGTTCATAACGGTTTACCAGAAGTATTAAGTAACCTAATATAGAGTTCATAACGGTTTACCAGAAGTATTAAGTTATCTAATATAGAGTTCATAACGGTTTACCAGAAGTATTAAGTAACCTAATATAGAGTTCATAACGGTTTACCAGAAGTATTAAGTAACCTAATATAGAGTTCATAACGGTTTACCAGAAGTATTAAGTAACCTAATATAGAGTTCATAACGGTTTACCAGAAGTATTAAGTAACCTAATATAGAGTTCATAACGGTTTACCAGAGGTATTAAGTTATCTAATATAGAGTTCATAACGGTTTACCAGAGGTATTAAGTAACCTAATATAGAGTTCATAACGGTTTACCAGAAGTATTAAGTAACCTAATATAGAGTTCATAACGGTTTACCAGAAGTATTAAGTTATCTAATATAGAGTTCATAACGGTTTACCAGAGGTATTAAGTTATCTAATATAGAGTTCATAACGGTTTACCAGAAGTATTAAGTAACCTAATATAGAGTTCATAACGGTTTACCAGAGGTATTAAGTAACCTAATATAGAGTTCATAACGGTTTACCAGAGGTATTAAGTAACCCAATATAGAGTTCATAACGGTTTACCAGAGGTATTAAGTAACCTAATATAGAGTTCATAACGGTTTACCAGAAGTATTAAGTAACCTAATATAGAGTTCATAACGGTTTACCAGAAGTATTAAGTTATCTAATATAGAGTTCATAACGGTTCACAAGGTTACCAGTTGATATAATTATACTTTACCAATAGTTGTACACCAGTTGATATAATTATACTTTACCAATAGTTGTACACCAGTTGATATAATTATACTTTACCAATAGTTGTACACCAGTTGATATAATTATACTTTACCAATAGTTGTACACCAGTTGATATAATTATACTTTACCAATAGTTGTACACCAGTTGATATAATTATACTTTACCAATAGTTGTACACCAGTTGATATAATTATACTTTACCAATAGTTGTACATAATCATTTTGCTCAAACTTGTCCCAGTCGGTAAAAAATTGTGCTATTGTTCGATATTAAAGATTATGTTTTAGAAGAAAATAAACTGTGGATCATATATTTATAAGGGAAGTGACTCTCCGCCTATTGATCTTTCATCTTTGTACCACTTGCAACGTGAAGCACTTTGGGTTTGTACTTTGTGATATCATAAAGCGCTCATGTTTTATACATGATAAGATTTGTAATATACCAGTGTTTACAAGATGGTTGAAGTGTTGCCTACCTTATTACTGTTTACAGTTAAGATTTGTAATATACCAGTGTTTATAAGATGGTTGAAGTGTTGCCTACCTTATTACTGTTTACAGTTAAGATTTGTAATATACCAGTGTTTATAAGATGGTTGAGGTATCGCCTACCTTATTACTGTTTACAGTTAAGATTTGTAATATACCTGTGTTTATGAGATGGTTGAGGTATCGTCTACCTTATTACTGTTTACAGTTAAGATTTGTAATATACCAGTGTTTACAAGATGGTTGAGGTGTTGCCTACCTTGTTACTGTTTACAGTTAAGATTTGTAATATACCAGTGTTTATAAGATGGTTGAGGTGTCGCCTACCGTGTTACTGTTTACAGTTAAGATTTGTAATATACCAGTGTTTATAAGATGGTTGAGGTGTCGCCTACCGTGTTACTGTTTACAGTTAAGATTTGTAATATACCAGTGTTTATAAGATGGTTGAGGTATCGTCTACCTTATTACTGTTTACAGTTAAGATTTGTAATATACCTGTGTTTATGAGATGGTTGAGGTATCGTCTACCTTATTACTGTTTACAGTTAAGATTTGTAATATACCAGTATTTATAAGATGATAGAGGTGTCGCCTACCTTGTTACTGTTTACAGTTAAGATTTGTAATATACCAGTGTTTATAAGATGGTTGAGGTGTCGCCTACCTTGTTACTGTTTACAGTTAAGATTTGTAATATACCAGTGTTTATAAGATGGTTGAGGTGTCGCCTGCCTCATTACTGTTTACAGTTAAGATTTCTTACAATATATTAATATTTTATAGTTGGTTGAGGTGTCGCCTGCCTCATTACTGTTTACAGTTAAGATTTCTTACAATATATTAATATTTTATAGTTGGTTGAGGTGTCGCCTGCCTCATTACTGTTTACAGTTAAGATTTCTTACAATATATTAATATTTTATAGTTGGTTGAGGTGTCGCCTGCCTCATTACTGTTTACAGTTTATATTTCTTACAATATATTAATATATTTTTGATTGTTGAGGTGTTGCCTGCCTTATTACTGTTTACAGTTTATAATTCTTATAATATGCTAATATTTTACGGACGGTTGATATGTTTCCTACTTTTTGTTTGTTTTGGAATTTCGCACAAAGCTACTCGAGGGCTATCTGTGCTAGCCGTTCCTAATTTAGTAGTGTAAGACTAGAGGGAAGGCAGCTAGTCATCACCACCCACCGCCAACTCTTGGGCTACTCTTTTACCAACGAAAAATGGGATTGACCGTAACATTATAACGCCTCCACGGCTGGGAGGGCGAGCATGTTTTGGCGCGACTCGGCGCGAACCCGCGACCCTCATATTACGAAGTGCACGTTTTAACGCGCTAGGGTTTTCTACTTTACTAGTTACAGTTTCCAGTTGTTATACTAACATTTTCTGGACGGTTGAGGTGTCGGCTATTAAATTACTGTTTACAATTTTAAGAAGGATAATAAAAAAATTATAGTGGTTTAGTGGGCAGTTTGAAAAAACAGACAAAAATGTATTTTGATATTAAATTCTAGATCCAACAGTGAAGTTTCTCATGTTGAAATGTATTAAGTCAGGTAGCGAAGTGCATACTGGGTACTGGTTATCTTTCGCCTGTAACATTATGAGCTGTAATAATCACTGTTGTTATGTTCTGTTACAGTAGATATCAGATTCTAGCGCCATCCTATTGTCTTGGCTCTCCACGGTAAAACAACTTTATCTAATTACAAGGTAAAGATAAAAGTATTTTTCCTGATCTAGCATGTTAAAACATCTCTGTCAGTGTTGTAATAAACAATAAAAGTAGAGTAGCTTTATCCGGACGGAAGGATAGAATATCCATTTTACCCTCGGGCTAGGGAAGCCGGGAAAAGTCAGTGGTTTTTTTATATTTTACGTTTCTGGCGCGGGTCGATGAATATCATGTGATTCAGTGATGCTTCTGGGACACGGTTGGCGAAAAAAATGAATTATCGTTATGGTCAGAAGAACATATAGATGTAAATTGCAACACATTTACGTCTCTTACGTTTTGTATGTCTAAAAATCGATTTGTATACATTGTCATTTTGAGTTTCGTCGAGTGTGAAGATACTTGTAATAGATCACGTGAACGTTGGGTAGTTACTCGCCTAAACGTAAGGGCGCAGGACAAGACTTCGTTTTCTCACTGGGGGTTGTTTTTCTTCAGCCTACAAGCCTTTAAAAATTACAATTTAGAAATTGGTTGTTTCCATAAGGTAAATTATTTTGATCGCACAAATTTTAGTGCATTGATAAGACAATGTCCCTTGTTGGAAGTCTTACAAAAAACACGGAGCAACCTGGCTGTTTTACGTGATTAAAATATCTGTGTATGAAAGACACCGAAACGGTTTGTTTATTTCGACAAAGCCAAGCAGTTTTTAAACAGAACGAATCTACAGTTTGTTGAGATTGTATTATATATCACTTTCAATTCGTTATCAGACATAACTATTGTAATTATTTAAAGTAATAATATATTGATAGTTTTGTTTCGGTTTGTTATATTTAGCAAAATAAAATATACGTCATTAGGTTTTTCGTGTAGTAGGTTGACGTCATGATACGTAGTTTGTTTGTTTTTGAATTTCGCACAAAGCTACTCGAGGGCTATCTGTGCTAGCCGTCCCTAATTTAGCAGTGTAAGACTAGAGGGAAGGTAGCTAGTCATCACCACCCACCTCTAACTCTTGGGCTACTCTTTACCAACGTATAGTGTGATTGACCGTCATATTATAACGCCCACACGGCTGAAAGGGCGAGCATGTTTGGCGCGACGGGAATGCGAACCCGCGACCCTCAGATTACGAGTCGCACGCCTTAACACGCTTGGCCATGCCGGGCTGTAGTGCAGATTAGGCAGGATCGCTGATAGACAACATCTCTGAGACGCCGAGTATCATCAGTAACATCATACGACCCTTTACAGGTAACTCAGAATGTTTATACAATCTTGAAACGGCTACAATACTTTACGGGTTTCATCAAAACTTCCCATCATAAGGTAAGGAAGACAAAAACCAGCAAAGATTGTCATCTACACAAAGTTGTTTGTAAATATCCCCTCAAATACGTCTAGACCTCAAAATTATGAACCAAGGTGTCGGTACAGTTCACTTTCAGTCTTGTGAAAATCGTGATCGTATAATTAACTGTTAAAATGTTTTATAAAACTAAAAAACTAAATATAAAGATGTATTATGGAAAGTTCGCAAGTTGAAGAACTGCCGAACATTCTATAAGGTTCTCTATAAAATGTGAAACCCTTACTGACGTCACAGGCGCTACAGACACTTGGAACGACCCTTATGAAATGTACGTTTCTCTCGCACACACAAAAAAATGAACTTCTTGTTCCAAGAATGGAGTTTATACGCATGACGTCATGCACTTCGCTGGACTTTGTTCCGCCATATTGAACGTAGAAAACAAAAATGATTAACATAACAGTTAATTATTGCTTAGAACTGAATTGTTTGTGTTGCAGTTGGTTACACAAAGCCAAGTCTGCCCTTTGGTCGTCTTCGTTGGTATTTACATGTTGAATAATGTGAGTGCTGGTCTTGCTGTATACGTGCAATATGTGGTCAAGACCTGGCCGTCCAGTAAGACTGGTTGAATTGTAATCCAAACGTTTACAGAACTATCGGACAGCCTTTGTAAATGACATATCTACAAACATATTCGTATCGGACAGGCTTTGCAAATGACATACCTACAAACATATTCGTATCAGACAGTCGTTGTAAATCACACACCTACAAACATATTCGTATCGGACAGTCGTTGTAAATGACATATCTACAAACATATTCTTTTTTGTATTAAAAGTATTGTATTTTATACAATTAAAATACCACGAATATTAATACAAGCACCACGAAAGCTCAATGTTTCGGGCTTGAATGGGGAACATTTTTTGATACAGACCCAAACAAGTCCATATAATATAATACTCCATTCCAGCCCACAGTTATGAATATGGGCTAAAATACAGCATTAATATTTTTATTAAATGTGTGAACTACTTGTAATTTAACAACCATGTTAGTCCTAATGTTTTTTACTATTTTATTGTGAAATAGGATTGATGCTTAACAAATATGAAAATATAACTTTTAATACAAAACCACCATTAGTTACACACATATCCATTTACATATTGATAAGTTATATTAACCCGGCATGGCCAGGTAGATAAGGCGCTCTACTCGTGATCTGAGGGTCGCGGGTTCAAATCCCGGTCGCACCAAATATGTTCGCCCTTTCAACCGTGGAGGCGTTATAATGTAACGGTCAATTCTTTGGTAAAACAGTAGCCCAAGAGTTGGCGGTGGGTGGTGATGACTTGTTGCCTTCCCTCCAGTCTTACACTGCTAAATTATGGACGGTTATCACAGATAGCCCTCAAAACGAACCAAACCAAAACCAGTTGGGAAACTCGTCACGCTTACGTCTAAAATGGCAGATAGTAAAACCAGTTCGTCTTTCATTCCCGTGACTGCATAACCTATGTAGCGGATGTATATATCATTATAATTTTATATTACCCTTGAGTATTGTGTGTTTACTTGCTATCCAAACGTAGTAAAAACAATCGTTAAAATCTGTATTGTTGTTTATGCCGTGATAATATTTTTGTGACTTAAAACCAAGTCAAGACTGGTTTATAGTATCATAAACAAATAAATAAACTGCACTTGTCTGTGCGTGTTCTGATCAATAGTTTGTAATCAGGAAAGTCGTGACTAATAATATTTAAACTTCACAAGATGACGTTTAACCAAATTGTAACATTTGACCGACAGTCTGTCTTGTGTTTATTAAACAAAGTGGTTAATGTTTGCAATTTTAAATGCTGTTATGACTCAATGATGCATCGTAGTTCAAATGGTCAGAAAGTAGCATGTTTTGGTAAGGGAAAGGTCAGGGAAAATTATGCGAATTTCATTCTGTTCAAGGTATAGAAATCGTGATTATTGAAACTGCGAACTTTTTAAAGTTTTTCGTACGCCACTCACTGGGTAACCGTGGAGGTAATGGTTACAATACTGATTTAAAGGGAACGATGTTCTCATCTGGATAAGACTAGGGTTTCATGTTTCAGACCCCCCAGTGGCACAGTGCTATGTCTGCGCATTTACATCACTAGAAACCAGGTTTCGATACCTGTGGTGAGCAGAGCACAGATAGTCCATCAGGTACGTTTGTGCTTAGTTAAACAAACAAACAAATCCATGTTCCAACACAGCATTAAAAGGAATGTTGCTTCATTATGGATAAGAGTCAGACTATCTTATAGAAAAGTAACCATTGTATATATATAGACGTGATACTCTAAGACCCATGTTATATATATATATATATATATATATCTTATCCCTCGTGGGTTAAGCATGGTAGAAACATTAATACCATTACTTTCACTCTTTCCCCAGTGGCATGTCTCCGGAATTACACCGCTAGAAACCGAGTTTCAATACCAGTAGTAGACAGAGCACACACATAGCCCATTGCGTAACTTTGTACTTAAAATAAACAAACAATTATTTTCTTTAAAATTAAATTGAGATAGGTTGTTCTTGAAACTCATTAATCCAACTTTAGTAAGAGGAGACACTCCACTGTTAATTCATGTCCTACAAAGTCCTCCACCCAACTTTAGTAAGAGGGGACACTCCACTGTTAATTCATGTCCTACAAAGTCCTCCACCCAACTTTAGTAAGAGGGGATACTCCACTGTTACTTCATGTCCTACAAAGTCCTCCACCCAACTTTAGTAACAGGGGACACTCCACTATTAGTTCAAAGTCCCCACCCAACTCATCATAGAAAGCCCTCCTCCCAACTTTAGTAACAGGGGACACTCCACTATTAGTTCATGTCATACAAAATCCTCCTCCCAACTTTAGTAACAGGGGATTCTCCACTATTAGTTCATGTCATACAAAGTCCTCCTTCAAACTGTAGTAAGAGGGGACACTCCACTATTAGTTCATGTCATAGAAAGTCCTCCTCCCAACTTCAGTAAGAGGGGACACTCCACTATTAGTTCATGTCATACAAAGACCTCCTCCCAACTTTAGTAAGAGGGGACACTCCACTATTAGTTCATGTCATACAAAATCCTCCTCCCAACTTTAGTAACAGGGGATGCTCCACTATTAGTTCATGTCATACAAAGTCCTCCTTCAAACTGTAGTAAGAGGGGACACTCCACTATTAGTTCATGTCATAGAAAGTCCTCCTCTCAACTTTAGTAAGAGGGGACATTCCACTATTAGTTCATGTCATACAAAATCCTTCTCCCAACTTTAGTAACAGGGGATTCTCCACTATTAGTTCATGTCATAGAAAGTCCTCCTCCCAACTTCAGTAAGAGGGGACACTCCACTATTAGTTCATGTCATAGAAAGTCCTCCTCCCAACTTCAGTAAGAGGGGACACTCCACTATTAGTTCATGTCATACAAGACCTCCTCCCAACTTTAGTAACAGGGGACACTCCACTATTAGTTCATGTCATACAAAATCCTCCTCCCAACTTTAGTAACAGGGGACGCTCCACTATTAGTTCATGTCATATACAAGGTCCTCCACCCAACTTTAGTAACAGGGGACACTCCACTGCTAATTCATGTCCTACAAAGTCCTCCCCAAACTTTAGTAAGAGGGGATACTCCACTATTAGTTCATGTCATACAAGGTCCTCCTTCAAACTTTAGTAAGAGGGGACACTCCACTATGTTCATGTCATAGAAAGTCCTCCTCCCAACTTTAGTAACAGGGGACACTCCACTATTAGTTCATGTCATAAAAGTCCTCCTCCCAACTTTAGTAAGAGGACGCTCCACTATTAGTTTATGTCATACAAGGTCCTCCTTCAAACTTTAGTAAGAGGGGACGCTCCACTATTAGTTCATGTCATACAAAGTCCCTCCTCCCAACTTTGGTAAGAGGGGACACTCCACTATTAGTTCATGTCATACAAAGTCCTCCTTCAAACTGTAGTAAGAGGGGACACTCCACTATTAGTTCATGTCATACAAAGTCCTCCTCCCAACTTTAGTAAGAGGGGACACTGCACTCTTAGTTAGTTCATGTCATAAAAGTAGTTACTTTAATTTTAGTAAGAGGGGACATTCCACCATTAGTTCATGTCATACAAAACCTTCTCCCAACTTAGGTAACAGGGGAGTTTCTCCTCCACTATTAGTTCATGTCATTTTCAAAGTCCCTCCCCTTCAAACTTTGGTAAGAGGGGACACTCCACTATTAGTTCATGTGTCACAGAAAGTCCTCCCTCCCAACTTTAGTAAGAGGGGACACTCCACTATTAGTTCATGTCATACAAAGTCCTCCTTCTTAGTAAGAGGGGATACTCCCACTATTAGAGTTCAAGTGTCATACAAAATCCTCCCTCCCAATCCTTTTAGTAACAGGGGATGCCCACTCATTAGTTCATGTCATTAGAAAGTCCCTCCCTCCCTCAACTTTAGTAAGAGGGACATTCCACTATTAGTTCATGTGATACAAACTCCCTCCCAACTTAGTAACAGGGGACGCTCCACTATTAGTTCATG